>NC_135232.1:1604166-1904166 GCF_051348905.1 Ranitomeya variabilis | reverse complement strand
CTCATCACTAGTTTAGAAGTCTTTTTAAAGATCTATAATTCATTTAAAGAGGGAGCTGAGCCCTATATACTACAGGAGCAGAGCACAGAAAGAAAAATGTTCTGTCTTTTCAATATTGGCATAGTTCCCGAGGTGACTGTCCTCAACCAGCAAATATCACACTGACTCCTGATTATAGCAATTGAGATCAGGAAAGGAGGCTGAGGACACTGAGTGGAGAAAACTTTTTGGTACAGAGTGTTTTAAAACATCAGAAACTTTTATTTTATATTTATGCTGCTGATTTTCATTTAGGTTAATCTATATCTTGTAGATGTGATCGGAGCCTTAGTTACAGGATCCATCGGTCGTGGTCGGTGATGTCTTGTAGATGTGATCGGAACCTTAGTTACAGGATCCATAGGTCGTGGCCGTTGATGTCTTGTAGATGGATCCTGTAACTAAGGCTCCGATCACATCTACAAGACAACACCGGCCACGACCGATGAATCCTGTAACTAAGGCTCCGATCACATCGGTCGTGGTCGGTGATGTCTTGTAGATGTGATCGGAGCCTTAAGCTTCTTTCACACATCTGTCGGTACGGGGCCGTCGCTAAGCCTCGGCCCGACGTACCGACGGACGTTGTGCAAATTTGGCACAACGTGGGCAGCTGACGCAGTGTTTCAATGTGTCCGCTGCCCATTGTAAAGTCCCAGGGAGGAGGGGGTGGAGTTCTGGCCGCTTTTATAGGAAGCTCAGAACCAACTGTGTCTGGATGTAATTAAAATCACTAGGCAGTCAGCTCAGGTACCCATCCGTTTTGAGATTACCTTGATGTTTGGTGGATGGGCTCACAACTTTTGGCCAAATCTTGTGTTAAGAATCTCATGTGTTTTTTTCAAAAATTTCCCAAGCCATTATGCTATTCACACTTCATGTATCGCACATTTCCTTGCCTTAGCACAGTTAATTTTGAGTGCAGCCATTGATCTATTTGCTATATGACTTTTCTGGTTATGCACCAGTTCAGACTATATTGTTGTTCACTCAGTTTTCTTATATTTCCTGGCACTGACTGACAGCTGTCCCTAATGAATAGCCGGCTGTCAGTCAGTGCCGGGGACGAGGTTACATCCTCACTCACTATGCATGGAGAGGTGATGGAAGCCGATTGCTGCCTTGATGAATAAAATTAATTTCCTCCTGATAGCAGGGTTCTCAGTGCTTTCTTCGGGCAGGTTCAGAACGCTACAAACCTCCAGACTAACCCCGACCATATTTGTTATGATCCCAATGGCAGAGGATCTCTGATATTCCGGCAAGATAGCAAAAATATAAATACTGCTCTAGGGAGGTGGAAACTGGGCTAACCGCATACCTGATCCTGACAAACAACTAAAAGTAGCCGGTGAACGTGCCTACGTTGGTTCTAGACGTCTCGAGCCAGCCGGAGAACTGACTACCCCTAAAGGGAAAAAAATAAGACCTCGCTTGCCTCCAGAGAAATTGAACCCCAAAGATATAGAAAGCCCCCAACAAATAATAACGGTGAGGCAAGAGGAAAACACAAACGTAGAGATGAACTAGATTCAGCAAAGTGAGGCCCAATAGTCTAGATAGAAGAAAATAGATAGTGGACTATGCGGTTAGCAGAAAACCCTACAAAACATCCACGCTGAACATTCAAGAACCCCCACATCGACTGACGGTGTGGAGGGAGAATATCAGCCCCCTAGAGCTTCCAGCGAGTCAAAAATCAAATGTAAAGCAAGCTGGACAAAAACACTGAATAATGCAAACGATCCAAATTGTACAAAACAGACTTAGCTTTTCTTGCATGAGGCAGACTGAAAGGAATCCGGAGGAGACCAAATAGGTCTGGATACAACGATGCCAGGCAAGAGACTGAGTCCAGAGGAGACTCAAATAGGAAACACCCGCTGCTTAACGACACAGCTGGAGCTCAGGCTTGCAACAAGACATACCTAACACAATACCGTTAGTGACCACCAGAGGGAGCCCAGAAACACAGTTCACAACAGTACCCCCCCCTTGAGGAGGGGTCACCGAACCCTCACCAAGACCCCCAGGGTGATCAGGATGAGCAGCGTGAAAGGCATGAACCAAATCAGCCGCATGAACATCAGAGGCGACAACCCAGGAATTATCCTCCTGACCATAGCCTTTCCACTTAACTAAATACTGGAGTTTCCGTCTAGAGATACGAGAATCCAGAATCTTCTCCACCACGTACTCCAACTCGCCCTCAACCAAAACCGGGGCAGGAGGCTCAACAGCAGGAACCATAGGCACCACGTACCGTCGCAACAAGGACCTATGGAACACATTATGAATAGCAAAAGACGCTGGAAGGTCCAAGCGAAAAGACACCGGGTTAAGGATTTCCAAAATCTTATAAGGACTGATAAAGCGAGGCTTGAACTTAGGAGAGGAGACTTTCAAAGGAACATGCCGAGAAGACAACCAAACCAAATCCCCAACACGAAGTCGGGGACCCACACCGAGGCGGCGGTTGGCAAACCGCTGGGCCTTGTCTTGTGACAATTTCAAATTGTCCACCACATGGTTCCAAATCCGCTGCAACCTATCCACCACAGAATCAACCCCAGGACAGTCAGAAGGTTCAACCTGACCCGAGGAGAAACGAGGATGAAAACCAGAGTTGCAGAAAAAGGGCGAAACCAAGGTGGCAGAACTAGCCCGATTATTAAGGGCAAACTCGGCCAGTGGCAAAAAGGTAACCCAGTCGTCCTGATCAGCAGAAACAAAACATCTCAAATAAGTCTCCAACGTCTGATTAGTTCGCTCGGTCTGGCTATTAGTCTGAGGATGAAAAGCCGACGAAAAAGACAAATCAATACCCATCTTAGCACAAAAGGATCGCCAGAATCTGGACACAAACTGGGATCCTCTGTCAGATACAATATTCTCAGTGATGCCATGCAAACGAACCACATTCTGAAAGAACAAAGGAACCAAATCAGAGGAGGAAGGCAACTTAGGCAAGGGCACCAAATGGACCATTTTAGAAAAACGATCGCACACCACCCAGATGACAGACATCTTCCGAGACACCGGAAGATCCGAAATGAAATCCATGGAAATGTGCGTCCAAGGCCTCTTTGGGATAGGCAAGGGCAAAAGCAACCCGCTGGCACGAGAACAGCAAGGCTTAGCCCGAGCACAAATCCCACAGGACTGCACAAAAGAACGCACATCCCGCGACAAGGAAGGCCACCAAAAGGACCTGGCCACCAAATCTCTGGTACCGAAAATCCCAGGATGTCCCGCCAACACCGAAGAATGAACCTCAGAAATAACTCTGTTGGTCCATCCATCAGGGACAAACAATCTCTCTGGTGGACAACGATCAGGCCTATCAGCCTGAAATTTTTGCAGCCCTCGTCGCAAATCTGGGGAAATGGCAGACAAAATTACTCCCTCTCTGAGAATACCAGCCGGCTCAGAGACTCCCGGAGAATCAGGCACAAAACTCCTAGAAAGTGCATCAGCCTTCACGTTCTTCGAACCAGGCAGGTACGAGACCACAAAGTCAAAACGGGAGAAAAACAACGACCAACGGGCCTGTCTAGGATTCAGGCGCTTGGCAGACTCGAGGTAAATCAGATTTTTATGATCAGTCAAGACCACCACACGATGTCTAGCTCCCTCGAGCCAATGTCGCCACTCCTCAAATGCCCACTTCATGGCCAACAACTCCCGATTACCAAAATCGTAGTTCCGCTCAGCAGGCGAAAATTTCCTTGAAAAGAAGGCGCATGGCTTCATCACGGAGCCATCAGAACTTTTTTGCGACAAAACAGCCCCTGCATCAATTTCAGAAGCATCAACTTCAACCTGGAAGGGAAGAGAGACATCCGGCTGGCACAAGACTGGTGCTGAAGTAAACCGATGCTTCAGCTCCCGAAAGGCCTCCACGGCCGCAGGAGACCAATTCGCAACATCAGAACCCTTCTTGGTCATATCCGTCAAAGGTTTAACCACGCTGGAGAAATTAGCGATAAAACGACGGTAAAAATTAGCAAAGCCCAAGAACTTCTGCAGGCTCTTAACAGACGTGGGCTGAGTCCAGTCATGAATGGCACGGACCTTAACTGGGTCCATCTCCACAGTAGAAGGGGAAAAAATAAAACCCAAAAAAGAAACCTTCTGTACCCCAAAGATACATTTTGAGCCCTTCACAAATAGAGCATTCTCCCGCAAAACCTGAAACACCATCCTGACCTGGTTCACATGGGACTCCCAATCATCAGAAAAAAACAAAATATCATCCAGATAAATAATCATAAATTTATCCAGATATTTCCGGAAGATGTCATGCATGAAGGACTGAAACACAGAAGGAGCATTAGATAATCCGAAAGGCATCACCAGGTACTCAAAATGACCCTCAGGCGTATTAAATGCCGTTTTCCATTCATCTCCCTGCTTTATGCGCACAAGGTTATACGCACCACGAAGATCTATCTTGGTGAACCAACTGGATCCCTTAATCCGAGCAAACAAATCAGACAACAATGGCAAAGGATACTGAAATTTAACAGTGATCTTATTCAGAAGACGATAATCAATACAAGGTCTCAGAGACACGTCTTTCTTGCCCACAAAAAAGAATCCTGCACCAAGAGGGGACGAGGATGGGCGAATATGTCCCTTCTCCAAAGACTCCTTTATATAACTCCGCATCGCGGCATGCTCTGGCACAGATAAATTAAAGAGTCGTCCCTTAGGAAACTTACTACCAGGAATCAAATCTATAGCACAATCACAGTCCCTATGAGGAGGAAGGGCACTGAACCTGGCCTCATTAAATACCTCCTGAAAGTCTGACAAAAACTCAGGGATCTCAGAAGGAGTAGAAGAAGCAATAGACACCAATGGAGAATCGCCATGAATCCACTGACACCCCCAACTAGACACAGTCATAGCTTTCCAATCTAAAACTGGATTATGGGCCTGTAACCATGGCAGACCCAAAACGACAACATCATGCATTTTATGCAGTACCAAAAAACGAATCACCTCCTGATGTACAGGAGTCATGCACATGGTCACCTGCGTCCAATACTGATGTTTATTCTCTGCCAATGGCGTAGAATCAATTCCTCTAAGAGGAATAGGATTTTCCAAAGGCTCCAGGACAAAACCGCAGCGCTTGGCAAACGACAAATCCATCAGACTTAAAGCAGCACCAGAATCCACAAAAGCCATAACTGAGTAAGAAGATAATGAACAAATTAAAGTCACAGACAAAATAAACTTAGGCTGAAAAGTACCAACGGCGACAGGATTAACTTTTTTCTTTAAACGTTTAGAGCATGCTGAGATAACATGTGTTGAATCACCACAGTAGAAACACAACCCATTTTGACGTCTATGATTTTGTCGCTCGGCTCTGGTCAGAATTCTGTCACATTGCATAGAATCAGGTGACCGTTCAGACAGCACCGCCAAAGGATTATCAGATCAATACGTCGATCAATTTGAATGGCTAGAGCCATTGAATCATTTAGACCTGTAGGGATAGGAAACCCCACCATCACATCTTTAATGGCTTCAGAAAGACCATTTCTGAAATTTGCGGCCAGTGCACACTCATTCCATTGAGTAAGCACGGACCATTTCCGAAATTTTTGGCAATATACCTCAGCTTCGTCCTGACCCTGAGAGATAACCAGCAACATTTTTTCAGCCTGATTTTCAAGATTAGGCTCCTCATAAAGCAAACCAAGCGCCAGGAAAAACGCATCAACATTCACCAATGCAGGATCTCCTGGCGCCAGAGAGAAGGCCCAATCCTGAGGGTCGCCGCGCAAGAAGGAAATAACAATCTTAACTTGCTGAGCGGAATCACCAGAGGAACGAGGTTTCAGAGACAGAAACAATTTACAATTATTCCTAAAATTCAGGAATTTAGATCTATCTCCAAAAACGGCTCAGGAATAGGTATTTTTGGTTCAGACATAGGGCTATGGATAACAAAATCCTGAATGCTTTGCACCCTAGCAGCAAGCTGATCCACACTAGAAGTCAAAGTCTGGACATTCATATCTGCAGCAGAGTTTCAGCCACTCAGAGAAAAAGGGGAAGGAAGAAGCTAGGCAAACTGCAGCAAAAAAACAAACAAAAAAAAAACAAACTCAGAACTTCTTTTTAATCCGGCTTCTGCGATGCATTAAACATTTTCTTTTGGCCTGGCATTCTGTTATGATCCCAATGGCAGAGGATCTCTGATATTCCGGCAAGATAGCAAAAATATAAATACTGCTCTAGGGAGGTGGAAACTGGGCTAACCGCATACCTGATCCTGACACAAACAACTAAAAGTAGCCGGTGAACGTGCCTACGTTGGTTCTAGACGTCTCGAGCCAGCCGGAGAACTGACTACCCCTAAAGGGAAAAAAATAAGACCTCGCTTGCCTCCAGAGAAATTGAACCCCAAAGATATAGAAAGCCCCCAACAAATAATAACGGTGAGGCAAGAGGAAAACACAAACGTAGAGATGAACTAGATTCAGCAAAGTGAGGCCCAATAGTCTAGATAGAAGAAAATAGATAGTGGACTATGCGGTTAGCAGAAAACCCTACAAAACATCCACGCTGAACATTCAAGAACCCCCACATCGACTGACGGTGTGGAGGGAGAATATCAGCCCCCTAGAGCTTCCAGCGAGTCAAAAATCAAATGTAAAGCAAGCTGGACAAAAACACTGAATAATGCAAACGATCCAAATTGTACAAAACAGACTTAGCTTTTCTTGCATGAGGCAGACTGAAAGGAATCCGGAGGAGACCAAATAGGTCTGGATACAACGATGCCAGGCAAGAGACTGAGTCCAGAGGAGACTCAAATAGGAAACACCCGCTGCTTAACGATACAGCTGGAGCTCAGGCCTGCAACAAGACATACCTAACACAATACCGTTAGTGACCACCAGAGGGAGCCCAGAAACACAGTTCACAACACATATTGTTGGTATATGGTACTAGAAGAGCGATGAGAGAGAAGAGCCTTGTACCTGATATTAACTGGCTGTGCAAAGCTAAGTGGTGCCCACATTCAAAAAAGGAAACTAACTGGGGTTAAAACATGTTTAGTTTAATGTGTAGATTAGTGATGAGCAAACGTTTTCTGATAACGTGTTATCGGAGTTTGTAGAGTGTGCTCGGATAATATATTCGTGTCCCTGCGTTTGCATGTTTTGCAGCGGTAGGCAGCTGCAACACATGCAGGGATTGTGTGTTAGGCAATTCTTGCATGTGTTGCGACTGCCTACCGCTGCAAAACATGCAGACGCAGGGACACGAATATATTATTGGAGCACACTCTAGAAACTCGGATAACACTTTATCGGAGCACGTTCACTCATCACTAGTTTAGAAGTCTTTTTAAAGATCTATAATTCATTTAAAGAGGGAGCTGAGCCCTATATACTACAGCAGCAGAGCACAGAAAGAAAAATGTTCTGTCTTTTCAATATTGGCATAGTTCCCGAGGTGACTGTCCTCAACCAGCAAATATCACACTGACTCCTGATTATAGCAATTGAGATCAGGAAAGGAGGCTGAGGACACTGAGTGGAGAAAACTTTTTGGTACAGAGTGTTTTAAAACATCAGAAACTTTTATTTTATATTTATGCTGCTGATTTTCATTTAGGTTAATCTATATCTTGTAGATGTGATCGGAGTCTTAGTTACAGGATCCATCAGTCGTGGTCGGTGATGTCTTGTAGATGTGATCGGAGCCTTAGTTACAGGATCCATCGGTCGTGGTCGGTGATGTCTTGTAGATGTGATCGGAAACTTAAGCTTCTTTCACACATCTGTCGGTACAGGGCCGTCGCTAAGCCTCGGCCCGACGTACCGACGGACGTTGTGCAAATTTGGCACAACGTGGGCAGCTGACGCAGTGTTTCAACGTGTCCGCTGCCCATTGTAAAGTCCCGGGGAGGAGGGGGCAGAGTTCTGGCCGCGCATGCGCGGTCAGAAATGAGGGACCCGACGTGCGAAAAAACTTTCCCTTGAACGTTTTTTCACAACGACGGGCCGCCAAATACCAACGCATCCAGTGCACGACGTATGGAACATGTGTCCATACGTCGCGATACGTCGGTAATACAAGTCTATGTGCAAAAAACGCAACCGGCGGGCAACTTTGCAGGATGCGTTTTTTGCACAGAGCGACGCATTGTGACAGTCAGGAAAAACGGAAGTGTGAAAGAATCTTTAGTTACAGGATCCATCGGTCGTGGTTGGTGTCGTCTTGTAGATGTGATCGGAGCCTTAGATACAGGATCCATCGGTCGTGGTCGGTTTTGTCTTGTAGATGTGATCGGAGCCTTAGTTACAGGATCCATCTGTCATGGTCGGTGTTGTCTTGTAGATGTGATCGGAGCCTTAAGGTACCTTCACACTAAGCGACGCTGCAGCGATACAGACAACGATGCCGATCGCTGCAGCGTCGCTGTTTGGTCGCTGGAGAGCTGTCACACAGACAGCTCTCCAGCGACCAACGATGCCGAGGTCCCCGGGTAACCAGGGTAAACATCGGGTTGCTAAGCGCAGGGCCGCGCTTAGTAACCCGATGTTTACCCTGGTTACCAGTGTAAAATGTAAAAAAACAAACAGTACATACTCACCTTCGCGTCCTCCGGCATCCGCTTCCTGCACTGTCTGTGAGTGCCGGCCCTAACAGCACAGCGGTGACGTCACCGCTGTGCTGTGCTTTCACTTTACGGCCGGCGCTCAGTGCAGGAAGCGGACAGCGGGGGACGCGAAGGTGAGTATGTACTGTTTGTTTTTTTACATTTTACACTGGTAACCAGGGTAAACATCGGGTTACTAAGCGCGGCCCTGCGCTTAGTAACCCATTATTTACCCTGGTTACCATTGTAAAACATCGCTGGTATCGTTGCTTTTGCTGTCAAACACAACGATACATGGCGATCTGATGACCAAATAAAGTTCTGAACTTTAACCAACGACCAGCGATATCACAGCAGGATCCTGATCGCTGCTGCCTGTCACACTCAACAATATCGCTATCCAGGACGCTGCAATGTCACGGATCGCTAGCGATATCGTTTAGTGTGAAGGTACCTTTAGTTACAGGATCTGTTGTGAACTCTGTTTTCAGGCTCCCTCTTGTGGTCACTGGTGGTATGGTGTGACTTTTGCTTTGGGCTCCCCCTGGTGGCTTTGTTTGTTATCCTGCTGGTCTCTGGCTATCAGCTGGTTCGTTATCCTCTGGGAGGTTCCTATATAGCTCTGTTTTTCTTTCACTTGTTGCCGGTTGTCGATGTAATCAGTGCTTCTCAGATTCCTTCTGACTACCTTGCTCCCAGTCCATCCAGGACAAGCTAAGTTTTGTTTGCTCATTTTTGATCAGCAGTGTTTATCATGTTTTCTTGTCCAGCTTGCTAAAATGTGTTTCCCTGGCTTGCTGGTTGCTCTAGTGGACCGAGTTTCTCCCCACACACCGTGAGTCGGTGTGTGGGTTCTTGAAATCTCAGGATGGATATTTTGTAAGGGTTTTTTATTGATCGCATAGACCCCTGCTCTATTTTCTGCTTTCTAGTACTAGTGGGCCTCTTTTGCTAAATCTGATTTCATCCCTACGTATGTGCCTTCCTCTTACTTCACCGTTAATATTTGTTGGGGGCTTCTATATCTTTGGGGATAATTTCTCTGGAGGCAAGCGAGGTCTTTCTTTCTCTTTAGGGGTAGCTAGTTCCTCAGGCTGGCTCAAGACGTCTAGGAAATTTTTTAGGCACGTTCACCGGCTACCTCTAGTTGTGTTGGATAGGTTCAGATTTGCGATCAGTCCAGTTACCATCTCCCTAGAGCTAGTTTTAATTTTATTCACTTGCTGGTCTATTTGTGATCCTCAGCCATTAAGGATCATAACAAGGATCCATCAGTCGTGGTGGGTGTTATCTTGTAGATGTGATCGGAGCCTTAGTTACACGATCCATCGGTCATGGTCGGTGACGTCTTGTAGATGTGATCGGAGCCTTAGTTACAGGATCCATCGGTTGTGGTCGGTGTCGTCTTGTAGATGTGATCGGAGCCTTAGTTACAGGATCCATCGGTCGTGGTCGGTGACGTCTTGTAGATGTGATCGGAGCCTTAGTTACAGGATCCATCAGTCGTGGTAGGTGTCGTCTGGTAGATGTGATCGGAGCCTTAGTTACAGGATCCATTGGTCATGGTCGGTGTCGTCTTGTAGATGTGATCGGAGCCTTAGTTACAGGATCCATCGGTCGTGGTCGGTGATGTCTTGTAGATGTGATCGGAGCCTTAGTTACAGGATCCATCGGTTTTGGTCGGTGATGTCTTGTAGATGTGATCGGAGCCTTGGTTACAGGATCCATCGGTCGTGGTCGGTGTCGTCTTGTAGATGTGATCGGAGCCTTAGTTACAGGATCCATCGGTCGTGGACGGTGATGTCTTGTAGATGTGATCGGAGCCTTAGTTACAGGATCCATCGGTGGTGGTGGGTGTCGTCTTGTAGATGTCATCAAAGCCTTAGTTACAGGATCCATCGGTCGTGGTCGGTGACGTCTTGTAAATGTTATCGGAGCCTTAGTTACAGGATCCATCGGTTTTGGTCAGTGATGTCTTGTAGATGTGATCGGAGCCTTGGTTACAGGATCCATCGGTCGTGGTCGGTGTCGTCTTGTAGATGTGATCGGAGCCTTAGTTACAGGATCCATCGGTCGTGGTCGGTGTTTGTCACGATCCCTTATCCGCGGCCAGCAGTTTGTCACAAAATCCCCAGGGATTCCTGTCCACTGCCACCAATATGTCACGGATTGGGGTGACTTTAGACCAAGAGATTTCTATCACATGTGCAGGGCGGCTTATCTTAGTTATCCCTCCACTGCCACAATGTGATAAAAAACACACAAGGCTATTGACCTCTTAGTTTACAGCAGGGGCTTATTTTAGGTATCCCACTGCTCTTCCATATACCATGGACTGCAGGGATTTGTGGATATCCCGGTTACGGTTCCCCTTAAACCTTGCAGCTCTCTGGCGCCCCCTTACTGTCAGGTCAGATTAGGTACTGCACCTAGGGTAATTAGTCGCCAGAAAGGCTGCCTGCTATGTACTGGCTATTGGGCACGCTGCAGCGACGCGATAAACTACTCCCACTCAGGCAGGAACAATAATTATCAATGCCGCAGTCGCTGCAATGTCACCCAAAGGCCTGCACACGGTATTGCCGCCACCAGCTTCGATTAAACAGGTCCGAAGCTAACCCACAACAGTAACGTAAATTCCCTTCAAGAGACAGGGTACGTTTTTAGAGCAGGAGAACGAGTCTACCATTAATTATTATACTCATAAAGTTTATGCAGTGTTTATAAAAAGTTCTATAAAGATGTTACAATATGAGACAATTGCAAATATGTACAAAGTAATTATAAAAAAAACAAGGAGTACAGGAGAATAACACTTACAGTTGTTCAAAGCATTGCAGGCAACCCGGCTAGTGAACTTTCCATCTATCCCAGTGCATCAGGGCGTGCACTCTGGGCTCTTCAGGTAAAAACTAAAATCTGACACTCTTGGACGCCGGCCAGCACTTAAAACCTACAGCCTGTGACCTCACAGAAAGGGCTGGTTTTTCCAAACCCTCCTACCTCTTCGGTTTTACTAACTGGGCATTAAATATATCTGATGCCCGTAACTTCGCTACAGAACATGTCATAATCGTACCCCACCCAGCATTCATCTCGTGTTATCGCTAGCATTCTAGGGAGATCAAATATGTCCTATTTGGGATGTATATTTACAGAGAAATCCCTACTTCTTTACCAGATGGCGTTAGAAACTCGTCTTTAGAGTGATGGATAGCTCCACCGAGGGGAAGTAAGAATATATATTTTTGTGTTCCTATCTTAAATGATTTGCCTAATATCTTACAAAAACAGAACAAAGGACTTTCATGATTCTGGAAGTTTCCATATCAGTTATAGCTGGTCACTTCCCACTGTAGGGATGCCGGTCGTAAATACCTTTGCCAGGGGGTGAGGGGTTTGAGAGCTGAAAGTCAGGAATTTCCAGCAAGAAGCAATAAAAAGCTGTTGCAGAATCACTCAAAGAAGGGGGGCTTAGCCCACAGCATGCTAGCAAGAGAACTAAAGTTATATGATATTTCATACCATATCGTGACACCTCCCCCTTTTGGCGTGCGCTAGGGAGGTAGAACCCCACGGTATGCCTCCATGCGCACCTCAGTAGGTTCACCCTGGCGGGATAGTCTATCGGCATTCCCATGCTCCCTGCCCGCTTTGTGTTCAATAGTGAAGTCAAATTGCTGAAGGGCAAGGCTCCAGCGTAGCAACCTGCCGTTGGTTCCACACATGGTGCTTAGCCAGCGCAGAGGGTTGTGGTCGGTCACCACAGTGAAGGTGCGACCGTACAAGTAGGGCTGCAAGCTCTTCAGGGCCCAGACTATGGCCAGGCACTACTTCTCAATGGTGGAGTAGGCCACTTCCCTTGGCAAAAGTTTCCAGCTCAGGTACAACACGGGGTGCTGTTGGTCCTCCGAGTCAACCTGGCTGAGCACAGCACGGAGGCCAAACTCGCTGGCATCAGTCTGTACCAGGAACGGTCGACATCTGTCGACTGCTTTCAACACAGGGGCGTTGCACAGTGCGGTTTTCAACGCCTGGAAGGCACCCTCACAGCCATCTGTCCAGTTGACGATGTGGGGTAGCTTCTTCCTGGTGAGGTCCTTCAAAGGTTTTGCCAGGCTACTATAGTGCTGTACGAAGCGCCTATAGTACCCTGCATTGCCCAGGAAGGACATCACCTGTTTCTTGGTCCCAGGAGTGGGCCAGTTCACGATCGCGCCCACTTTCTCAGGCTCTGTCTTCAGGGTGCCTCCGCCTACCCGGTGCCCCAGGTAGTGGACCTCCCTCATGCCCATCTGGCACTTTCCCGGCTTGATAGTCAGTCCTGCTCGGTGAATTCTCCTGAGCACCTCCTCGAGATGCTGCAGGTGTTCCCTGTTATGGACCTGGTGGTTAGGAGCACCCGGAATGACCTGATGTGTAAATTCAAAATCGGGACTAGCTCTGGGTAAGTGGGAACTCTGCTGACCGCAACCCTACTCCTATCACACACAACTAGAAATAGCCGTGGAGCGTACCTAACTCTCCCTAGACTCCTCTTCACAGCCTAAGAGCTAACTACACCTAAAGTTAGAAACAGAAGCCTTACCTTGCCTCAGAGAAATTCCCCAAAGGTAAAGGCAGACCCCCACATATATTGACTGTGAGTTAAGAGGAAAGTCACAAACACAGGAATGAAACAGGTTTTAGCAAAGGAGGCCAGATTTCACTAAATAGTCAGAGGATAGAAAAGGGATCTATGCGGTCAGCACAAAAGACTACAAAAAACCACGCAGAGTAAGCAAAAAGACTCCCCACACCGACTCACGGTGTGGAGGTGCCACTCTGCACCCCAGAGCTTCCAGCTAGCAAGGGAATATCATGATAGCAAGCTGGACTAGAAATTAGCAGTAACAACAAATGAACTAGCAAAGACTTAGCTTCTGCTGGAGTAGACAGGTCCTCAGAGAAGTCCAAGAGAGATCTGAACCAATACTGAAACAATGACAGCTGGCATGAATTAACGATCTGAGTGGAGTTAAATAGGGAAGCAGCATAGCAATAAACGAGAGCAGCTGATAAAGCCAACCTCAGTGACCAGCAGTTCCGCTCGAAGCCACCAGAGGGAGTCCAAGAGCAGAACCAACCAAAGTACCATTCATGACCACAGGTGGGAGTCTGAGAACAGAATTCACAACAGTACCCCCCCCCTTGAGGAGGGGTCACCGAACCCTCACCAGGGCCCCCAGGCCGATCAGGATGAGCCAAATGAAAGGCACGAACTAAATCGGCAGCATGGACATCGGAGGCAACAACCCAGGAATTATCCTCCTGACCATAGCCCTTCCACTTAACCAGGTACTGAAGCTTCCGTCTCGAAATACGAGAATCCAAAATTTTTTCCACCACATACTCCAACTCCCCCTCAACCAACACCGGAGCAGGAGGATCAACGGAGGGAACCATAGGTGCCACGTACCTCCGCAACAACGACCTATGGAACACATTATGGATGGCAAAAGAAGCTGGAAGGACCAAACGAAATGACACAGGGTTGAGAATTTCAGAAATCTTATAAGGACCAATGAAACGAGGCTTAAACTTAGGAGAAGAAACCTTCGTAGGAACATAACGAGAAGACAACCAAACCAAATCCCCAACACGAAGTCGGGGACCAACACAACGATGGCGGTTAGCGAAACGTTGAGCCTTCTCCTGGGACAACGTCAGATTGTCCACTACGTGAGTCCAAATTTGCTGCAACCTGTCCACCACAGAATCCACACCAGGACAGTCAGAAGGCTCAACCTGCCCCGAAGAAAAACGAGGATGAAAACCAGAATTGCAAAAAAAAGGCGAAACCAAAGTAGCCGAACTAGCCCGATTATTAAGGGCGAACTCAGCCAATGGCAAGAAGGTCACCCAATCATCCTGATCAGCAGAAACAAAGCATCTCAGGTAGATTTCCAAAGTCTGGTTGGTTCGTTCGGTTTGGCCATTTGTCTGAGGATGGAAAGCCGAAGAAAAAGACAAATCAATGCCCATCTTAGCACAAAAGGACCGCCAAAACCTAGAGACAAACTGGGAACCTCTGTCCGACACAATGTTCTCCGGAATGCCATGCAAACGAACCACATGTTGAAAAAATAATGGCACCAAATCAGAGGAAGAAGGTAATTTAGGCAAGGGTACCAAATGGACCATTTTAGAAAAGCGATCACAAACCACCCAGATGACAGACATCCTTTGAGAGACAGGAAGATCTGAAATAAAATCCATGGAAACATGCGTCCAAGGCCTTTTCGGGACTGGCAAGGGCAAAAGCAATCCAATGGCACGAGAACAGCAGGGCTTAGCCCGAGCACAAGTCCCACAGGACTGCACAAAAGAATGCACATCCCGTGACAAGGAAGGCCACCAAAAGGACCTAGCCACCAAATCTCTGGTACCAAAAATCCCAGGATGACCAGGAAACACCGAGCAATGAACATCAGAAATAACTCTGCTAGTCCATCTATCAGGGACAAACAATTTCTCCGCTGGACAACGGTCAGGTCTATCAGCCTGAAACTCCTGCAGCACCCGCCGCAAATCAGGGGAGATGGCAGACAGAATTACCCCCTCTTTAAGAATACCAGCCGGCTCAGGGACTCCCGGAGAATCAGGCACAAAACTCCTAGAAAGGGCATCCGCCTTCACATTCTTAGAACCTGGAAGGTATGGGACCACAAAATCGAACCGGGAGAAAAACAGCGACCATCGAGCCTGTCTAGGATTCAACCGCTTGGCAGACTCGAGATAAGTCAGATTTTTGTGATCCGTCAAGACCACCACGCGGTGCTTGGCTCCCTTAAGCCAATGTCACCACTCCTCGAATGCCCACTTCATAGCTAGCAGCTCCCGATTGCCAACATCATAATTACGCTCAGCAGACGAAAACTTTCTAGAAAAGAAGGCACATGGCTTCATCACAGAGCCATCAGAACTTCTTTGAGACAAAACAGCCCCTGCTCCAATCTCAGAAGCATCAACCTCGACCTGAAAAGGGAGTGAAACATCTGGCTGACGCAACACAGGGGCCGAAGAAAAACAACGTTTCAGCTCCTGAAAAGCCTCAACGGCCGCAGAGGACCAATTCACCACATCAGCACCTTTCTTTGTCAAATCAGTCAAAGGTTTAACCACACTAGAAAAATTAGCGATGAAGCGACGGTAAAAATTAGCAAAGCCTAGGAATTTCTGGAGACTCTTCACAGATGTAGGTTGAGTCCAATCATAAATGGCCTGAACTTTAACAGGATCCATCTCGATAGTAGAAGGGGAAAAAATGAAGCCCAAAAAGGAAACCTTCTGAACTCCAAAGAGACATTTAGACCCCTTCACAAACAAGGAATTTGTTGTGAACTCTATTTTTGGGCTCCCTCTAGTGGTCACAAGCGGTACTGTGTAGTGTTGTCTTTCTGCAGGTTGGCTTCATCAGCTGTTTCATTATCCTTGGTTGGATTCCTATTTAGCTCACCTGGATACTCAGATCCTTGCCTGCAATCAATGTTTTCAGAGCTCTCTAGATTCCTTGTGTCTACCTTGCTCCCAGTCTCTCCAAGACCAGCTAAGTTTTTGTTTGTTTATTTTTTGATCATCAGCATTTATCATGTTATTTTTCCAGCTTGCTAAAATGTGATTTCCTCGCTTGCTGGTTGCTCTAGGGGACTGAGTTTCTCCCCCCACACCGTTAGTAGGTGCGGAGGTTCTTGAAATCTCAGTGTGGATATTTTGTAAGGGTTTTTTACTGACCGCACAGACCCCTTTACTATTTTCTGCTATCTAGTATTAGTGGGCCTCATTTGCTGAATCTGTTTTCATCCTGTGTATGTGCCTTCCTCTTACCTCACCGTTATTATCTGTTGGGGGCTTCTATATCTTTGGGGATTATTTCTCTGGAGGCAAGAGAGGTCTTTCTTTCTCTCTAGGGGTAGTTAGTTCCTCAGGCTGGCTCGAGACGTCTAGGATTTTTAGGCACGTTCACCGGCTACTTCTAGTGTGTTTGGATAGGTTCAGATTTGCGGTCAGTCCAGTTTGCCACCTCCCTAGAGCTTGTCCTAGTTTTGTTGCTTAGCTGGAGCTATTTGTGATCCTCATACCACTAAGGATCATAACAGTATTGCAGGCCAAAAAGTGTTTAATGCATCGCTGAAGTGGGATTAAAAGAAGACCTGAGTACATTTTTTTTGTGTGTGTGTGCTGCAGTTTGTATAGCTTCTTTCATCCCCTTTAACTCTGAGTGGTTTTTGAGCTCTGCTGCAGACATGGATGTTCAGACTCTGACTTCTAGTGTGGATCATCTTGCTGCACGGGTGCAAAGTATTCAGGATTTTGTTATTCATAGCCCTATGTCAGAACCAAAGATACCCATTCCTGAGTTGTTTTCTGGAGATAGATATAGGTTTCAGAATTTTAGGAATAATTGTAAATTGTTTCTATCTCTGAGACCTCGTTCCTCTGGTGATTCCGCTCAGCAAGTAAAAATTGTTATCTCCTTGTTGCGTGGCGACCCTCAGGATTGGGCTTTCTCTCTGGCGCCAGGAGATCCTGCATTGCTTAATGTGGATGCGTTTTTTCTGGCTCTTGGACTGCTTTATGAGGAGCCTAATCTTGAGAATCAGGCAGAAAAAGCGTTGCTGGCCCTCTCTCAAGGGCAGGATGAAGCAGAGGTGTATTGTCAAAAATTTCGGAAATGGTCAGTGCTTACTCAATGGAATGAGTGTGCCCTGGCTGCAAATTTCAGAGAAGGTCTTTCTGAAGCCATTAAGGATGTTATGGTGGGGTTCCCTACCCCTACAAGTCTGAGTGATTCTATGGCTTTAGCCATTCAGGTTGATCGGCGTTTGCGGGAGCGCAAATCTGCTCATCCTTTGGCGGTATTTTCTGAACAGAGACCTGAGTCTATGCAATGTGATCGAACTCTGACCAGAATTGAGCGGCAAAGTCATAGACGTCAAAATGGGTTATGTTTTTACTGTGGTGATTCTGCTCATGTTATCTCAGCATGCTCTAAACGCTTAAAAAAGGTCGCTAAACCTGTCACCATTGGTACTATACAGCCTAAATTTATTTTGTCTGTTACTTTGATTTGTTCTTTGTCGTCCTACTCGGTTATGGCCTTTGTGGATTCGGGTGCTGCCCTGAATCTGATGGATTTGTCATTTGCCAGGCGCTGTGGTTTTGTCCTGGAGCCTTTGGAATTTCCTATTCCTCTGAGGGGAATTGATGCTACGCCATTGGCTGAGAATAAACCTCAGTATTGGACGCAAATGAACATGTGCATGACTCCCGTTCATCAGGAGGTGATTCGCTTCCTTGTTCTGCATAATTTACATGATGTTGTCGTTTTGGGTCTGCCATAGCTGCAGGCTCATAATCCAGTTTTAGATTGGAAAGCAATGTCTGTGTCTAGTTGGGGTTGTCAGGGAATTCATGGCGATACTCCATTGGTGTCTATTGCTTCTTCCACTCCTTCTGAGGTCCCTGAGTTTTTGTCTGACTACCAGGATGTATTTGATGAGCCCAGGTCCAGTGCCCTGCCTCCTCATAAGGATTGTGACTGTGCTATAAATTTAATTCCTGGTAGTAAATTTCCTAAGGGACGACTTTTTAATTTGTCTATACCAGAGCATGCCACGATGCGGAGTTATATAAAGGAGTCTTTGGAGAAGGGACATATTCGCCCATCCTCTTCTCCTTTTGGTGCAGGATTCTTTTTTGTGGCCAAGAAGGACGGTTCTTTGAGACCGTGTATTGATTATCGCCTTCTGAATAAAATCACAGTCAAATTTCAGTATCCTTTGCCGTTATTGTCTGATTTGTTTGCTCGGATTAAGGGTGCCAGTTGGTTCACCAAGATAGATCTCCGTGGTGCTTATAATCTTGTGCGCATTAAGCAGGGAGATGAATGGAAAACGGCATTTAATACGCCCGAAGGCCATTTTGAGTACTTGGTGATGCCTTTTGGACTCTCTAATGCTCCTTCTGTGTTTCAGTCCTTCATGCATGACATTTTCCGAGAATATCTGGATACATTTATGATTGTTTATCTGGATGACATTTTGGTCTTTTCTGATGATTGGGAGTCCCATGTGAAACAGGTCAGGATGGTGTTTCAGGTCCTGCGTGCTAATGCTTTATTTGTGAAGGGCTCAAAATGCCTCTTTGGAGTACAGAAGGTCTCCTTCTTGGGTTTTATTTTTTCTCCTTCTACTGTGGAGATGGACCCAGTCAAGGTCCAGGCCATTCATGACTGGACTCAGCCCACGTCTGTTAAGAGTCTTCAGAAGTTCTTGGGTTTTGCTAATTTTTACCGTCGTTTCATCGCTAATTTTTCTAGCGTGGTTAAACCTTTGACGGATTTGACCAAGAAGGGCTCTGATGTGACTAATTGGTCTCCTGCCGCCGTGGAGGCCTTTCGGGAGCTTAAGCACCGGTTTACTTCTGCTCCAGTCTTGTGTCAGCCAGATGTCTCTCTCCCCTTCCAGGTCGAGGTTGATGCTTCCGAGATTGGAGCAGGGGCTGTTTTGTCACAGAAAAGCTCTGAGGGCTCTGTGATGAAGCTGTGTGCTTTCTTTTCAAGAAAGTTTTCGCCTGCCGAGCGAAATTATGATGTTGGTAATCGGGAGTTGTTGGCCATGAAGTGGGCATTTGAGGAGTGGCGACATTGGCTCGAAGGAGCTAAACATCGTGTGGTGGTCCTGACTGATCACAAAAATCTGATTTACCTCGAGTCTGCCAAGCACCTGAATCCTAGACAGGCTCGTTGGTCGTTGTTTTTCTCCCGTTTCAACTTCGTGGTCTCATACCTGCCTGGTTCGAAGAACGTGAAGGCTGATGCACTCTCTAGGAGTTTTGTGCCTGACTCTCCGGGAGTTTCTGAGCCGGCTGGTATTCTCAGAGAGGGAGTGATTTTGTCTGCCATTTCTCCAGATTTGCGACGAGTGCTGCAGAAATTTCAGGCGGATAGACCTGATAGTTGTCTGTTGTGAATTTACCTTTTGGCTCCCTCTAGTGGCTACTAGTGATTTTACTCTGGGTATGTCTATCATCCCTTGTATGCTCACCTGGGTCGTTAGGTCAGGGGTGTTGCTATATAAGCTCCCTGGACCTTCAGTTCAATGCCTGGCAACGTTGATATCAGAGCTAATCTGTAGTGCTCTTGTCTACTGATCCTGGTTCCTGCTTGATTAAGCTAAGTCTGCTTTCTTGCTTTTTGCTATTCGTTTTTGTTTGCATTTTTTTGTCCAGCTTGTATATAATCTGTATCCTGACCTTGCTGGAAGCTCTAGGGTGCCTGGTGTTCTCCCCCCGGGCCGTTAGACGGTTCGGGGGTTCTTGAATCTCCAGCGTGGATTTTTGATAGGGTTTTTGTTGACCATATAAGTTATCTTACTACATTCTGCTATTAGTAAGTGGGCCTCTCTTTGCTAAACCTAGTTCATCTCTGTGTTTGTCATTTCCTCTTACCTCACCGTTATTATTTGTGGGGGGCTTGTATCCCACTTTTGGGGTCTTTTCTCTGGAGGCAAGAGAGGTCTTTGTTTTCCTCTTCTAGGGGTAGTTAGCTCTCCGGCTGGCGCGAGACATCTAGCGACCAACGTAGGCATGTTCCCCGGCTACTTCTAGTGTTGGCGTTAGGAGTAGATATATGGTCAACCCAGTTACCACTGCCCTATGAGCTGGATTTTTGTACTTCGCAGACTTGCTGATATCTCTGAGACCCTCGCCATTGGGGTCATAACAGTTGTCCACCAGAGAGACTGTTTGTCCCGGATAAGTGGACCAGCAGAGTTATTTCCGAGGTTCATTCTTCGGTGCTGGCGGGTCATCCTGGGATTTTTGGTACCAGAGATTTTGTGGCCAGGTCCTTCTGGTGGCCTTCCTTGTCGCGGGATGTGCGTTCCTTTGTGCAGTCTTGTGGGATTTGTGCTCGGGCTAAGTCTTGCTGTTCTCGTGCCAGCGGTTTGCTTTTGCCTTTGCCTGTCCCGAAAAGGCCTTAAGACGCACATTTCCATGGATTTTATTTCGGATTTACCAGTATCTCAGAAAATGTCTGTCATCTGGGTGGTGTGTGATCGTTTTTCCAAGATGGTCCATTTGGTGCCCTTGCCTAAGCTGCCTTCCTCCTCCGATTTGGTTCCTCTATTTTTTCAGAATGTGGTTCGCTTGCACGGCATTCCTGAAAATATTGTGTCTGATAGAGGATCCCAGTTTGTGTCCAGGTTTTGGTGAACTTTTTGTGCTAAGATGGGCATTGATTTGTCTTTTTCGTCGGCCTTCCATCCTCAGACTAATGGCCAAACCGAGCGAACTAATCAGACGTTGGAGACTTATTTGAGATGTTTTATTTCTGCTGATCAGGATGATTGGGTGACTTTTTTGCCATTGGCCGAGTTTGCCCTTAATAATCGGGCTAGTTCTGCTACCTTGGTTTCGCCTTTTTTCTGCAATTCTGGTTTCCATCCTCGTTTTTCCTCGGGTCAGGTTGAGTCTTCTGACTGTCCTGGGGTGGATTCTGTGGTGGATAGGTTGCAGCAGATTTGGAGCCATGTGGTGGACAATCTGAAATTATCACAGGAAAGGGCTCAGGGCTTTGCCAACCGCCGCCGCGGTGTGGGTCCCCGACTTCGTGTTGGGGATTTGGTGTGGCTGTCTTCTCAGTATGTTCCTATGAAGGTCTCATCTCCTAAGTTTAAGCCTCGCTTCATCGGTCCTTATAAGATCTTGGAAATCCTTAACCCGGTGTCTTTTCGTTTGGATCTCCCAGCATCGTTTGCCATCCATAATGTGTTCCATAGGTCTTTGTTGCGGAGGTATGTGGTACCTGTGGTTCCTTCTGTTGAGCCTCCTGCTCCGGTGCTGGTCGAGGGCGAATTGGAGTACGTGGTGGAGAAGATTTTGGATTCTCGTATCTCTAGACGGAGACTTCAGTATCTGGTTAAGTGGAAGGGCTATGGTCAGGAGGATAATTCCTGGGTTGTCGCCTCTGATGTTCATGCGGCCGATTTGGTTCGCGCCTTCCACGCTGCTCGTCCTGATCGCCCTGGGGGTCTTGATGAGGGTTCGGTGACCCCTCCTCAAGGGGGGGTACTGTTGTGAACTCTATTTTTGGGCTCCCTCTAGTGGTCACAAGCGGTACTGTGTAGTGTTGTTTTTCTGCAGGTTGGCTTCATCAGCTGTTTCATTATCCTTGGTTGGTTTCCTATTTAGCTCACCTGGATACTCAGATCCTTGCCTGCAATCAATGTTTTCAGAGCTCTCCAGATTCCTTGTGTCTACCTTGCTCCCAGTCTCTCCAAGACCAGCTAAGTTTTTGTTTGTTTATTTTTTGATCATCAGCATTTATCATGTTAATTTTCCAGCTTGCTAAAATGTGATTTCCTCGCTTGCTGGTTGCTCTAGGGGACTGAGTTTCTCCCCTCACACCGTTAGTTGGTGCGGGGGTTCTTGAAATCTCAGTGTGGATATTTTGTAAGGGTTTTTTACTGACCGCGCAGACCCCTTTACTATTTTCTGCTATCTAGTATTAGTGGGCCTCATTTGCTGAATCTGTTTTCATCCTGTGTATGTGCCTTCCTCTTACCTCACCGTTATTATCTGTTGGGGGCTTCTATATCTTTGGGGATTATTTCTCTGGAGGCAAGAGAGGTCTTTCTTTCTCTCTAGGGGTAGTTAGTTCCTCAGGCTGGCTCGAGACGTCTAGGATTTTTAGGCACGTTCACCGGCTATTTCTAGTGTGTTTGGATAGGTTCAGATTTGCGGTCAGTCCAGTTTGCCACCTCCCTAGAGCTTGTCCTAGTTTTGTTACTTAGCTGGAGCTATTTGTGATCCTCAAACCACTAAGGATCATAACAGGAATTAGCACGAAGGACCTGAAATACCATTCTGACCTGTTTCATATGAGACTCCCAATCATCCGAAAAGACCAAAATATCATCCAAATATACAATCATGAATCTATCCTGATACTTTCGGAAGATGTCATGCATAAAAGACTGAAACACAGATGGAGCATTTGAAAGCCCGAATGGCATTACCAGGTACTCAAAATGGCCCTCGGGCGTATTAAGTGCTGTATTCCATTCATCGCCCTGTTTAATACGCACAAGGTTATACACCCCTCGAAGATCTATCTTGGTGAACCAACTAGCCCCCTTAATCCGAGCAAACAAATCAGACAGCAGAGGCAAAGGGTACTGAAATTTGACCGTGATTTTATTGAGAAGGCGGTAATCTATACAGGGTCTCAGAGAACCATCCTTCTTGGCCACAAAAAAAGAACCCTGCTCCCAACGGTGACGAAGACGGGCGAATATGCCCTTTCTCCAAGGACTCCTTTATATAACTCCGCATAGCGGCGTGCTCTGGCACAGATAAATTTAAAAAGTCGGCCCTTAGGAAACTTACTACCAGGAATCAAATTTATAGCACAATCACAATCCCTATGAGGGGGTAGGACACTGGATTTAGGCTCATCAAATACATCCTGGTAATCCGACAGAAACTCAGGGACTTCAGAAGGAGTGGAAGCAGAAATTGACACCGCGGAACATCGCGATGTACCCCTTGACAACCCCAACTAGACACAGACATTGATTTCCAATCCAATACTGGATTATGAACCTGTAGCCATGGCAGCAAACCCAACACGACCACATCATGCAAATTATGCAACACCAAAAAGCGAATATCTTCCTAATGTGCAGTAGCCATGCACATGGTCAACTGAGTCCAGTACTGAGGTTTATTCTTGGCCAACGGCGTGGCATCAATTCCCCTTAATCGAATAGGATATTGCAAAGGCTCCAAGAAAAAACCACAGCGCCTGGCAAACTCCAAGTCCATCAAATTCAGGGCAGCGCCTGAATCTACAAATGCCATAACCGAGTAGGATGACAAAGAGCAAATCAGAGTAACAGACAAAAGAAATTTAGGCTGTACAGTACCAATGGTGACAGACCTAGCGAACCGTTGGTGCGCTTAGGACAATCAGAGATAGCATGAGTGGGGTCACCACAGTAAAAACACAGCCTATTCTGACGTCTGTGTTCTTGCCGTTCAGTTCTGGTCAAAGTTCTATCACATTGCATAAGCTCAGGCCTCTGCTCAAAGGACACCGCCAAATGGTGCACAATTTTGCGCTCACGCAAACGCCGATCAATTTGGATGGCCAAGGACATTGATTCATTCAGACCAGCAGGCGTGGGGAATCCCACCATAACATCCTTAAGGGCTTCAGAAAGACCCTTTCTAAAAATTGCTGCCAGGGCACACTCATTCCATTGAGTAAGCACAGACCATTTTATAAACTTCTGACAATATATCTCCGCTTCATCCTGACCCTGACACAAAGATAGCAAGATTTTCTCTGCCTAATCCACTGAATTTGGTTCGTCATAAAGCAATCCAAGCACCAGAAAAAACGCATCTACATTAAGCAATGCAGGATCTCCTGGCGCAAGGGAGAATGCGCAGTCTTGAGGGTCGCCACGCAACAAAGAAATAATAATTTTTACTTGCTGAATGGGGTCACCAGAGGCGCGGGGTTTCAAAGCAAAAAACAGTTTACAATTATTTTTGAAATTCAGAAACTTAGATCTATCCCCAGAAAACAAATCAGGAATTGGAATTCTAGGTTCTAACATCGGATTCTGAACTACATAATCTTGAATGCTTTGTACCCTTGCAGTGAGATGATCCACACAAGAGGACAGACCTTGAATATCCATATCTACACCTGAGTCCTGAACCACCCAGAGGTTAAGGGGAAAAGAGAGACAAAACACACTGCAAAGAAAAAAAAATGGGTTCAGAACTTCTCTTATCCCTCTTTTGAGATGCATTAACACTTTCGGGCCAGCTGTACTGTTATGGACCTGGTGGTTAGGAGCACCTGGAATGACCTGATGAGTAAATTCAAAATCGGGACTAGCTCTGGGTAAGTGGGAACTCTGCTGACTGCAACCCTACTCCTATCACACACAACTAGAAATAGCCGTGGAGCGTACCTAACTCTCCCTAGACGCCTCTTCACAGCCTAAGAGCTAACTACACCTAAAGATAGAAATAGAAGCCTTACCTTGCCTCAGAGAAATTCCCCAAAGGTAAAGGCAGACCCCCACATATGTTGACTGTGAGTTAAGAGGAAAGTCACAAACACAGGAATGAAACAGGTTTTAGCAAAGGAGGCCAGATTTCACTAGTCAGAGGATAGAAAAGGGATCTATGCGGTCAGCACAAAAGACTACAAAAAACCATGCAGAGTAAGCAAAAAGACTCCCCACACTGACTCACGGTGTGGAGGTGCCACTCTGCACCCCAGAGCTTCCAGCTAGCAAGGGAATATCATGATAGCAAGCTGGACTAGAAATTAGCAGTAACAACAAATGAACTAGCAAAGACTTAGCTTCTGCTGGAGTAGACAGGTCCTCAGAGAAGTCCAAGAGAGATCTGAACCAATACTGAAACAATGACAGCTGGCATGAAGTAACAATCTGAGTGGAGTAAAATAGGGAAGCAGCATAGCAATAAACGAGAGCAGCTTATAAAGCCAACCTCAGTGACCAGCAGTTCCGCTCGAAGCCACCAGAGGGAGTCCAAGAGCAGAACCAACCAAAGTACCATTCATGACCACAGGAGGGAGTCCGAGAACAGAATTCACAACAGTTCCCCCCAGGAGGGACTGAAGATGGCAATGTCATCCAAGTACGCCACTGCATACTTCTCCAGTCCCTGAAGCAGGAGGTTGACCATCCGCTGGAAAGTGGCAGGGGCATTCTTCATGCCGAAGGGCATGACCGTGGACTCGTACAGTACAAAGGGTGTGATAAAGGCGGACTTCTCCTGTGCCTCAGGGCTCAGGGGAATCTGCCAGTATCTGCGACTCAGATTCATTATTGTCAGGTATTTTGCGCCAGCTAACTTCTCAAGCAGCTCCTCGATGCGCGGCATTGGGTGCGCGTCAGAGGCTGTAATGGCGTTGAGCCCCCTGTAGTCCATGCAGAACCGGGTGGTCCGGTCCTTTTTTGGCACGAGAACTACAGGTGAGGCCCACGCGCTCTTTGACCGTCGACTCACCCCCAGCTGTAACATCTCATCGATCTCCTGGCGCATAATCTGCTGCACCTGGTCAGAGATTCGATAGGGTGTTCGCCGTAGTGGGGCATGATTCCCGGTGTCCACCTCGTGGACAGCTAACTCAGTCCTCCCAGGTCGGTTGGAGAACACGACCCGGAAGGGTTCCAGTGTGGTTTGCAACTGCAACCGCTGTGGTTTATCTATCGAGGCGCTTACCTCCACATCCTCAATGGACCCACCGGCCTTGGCTTGGGCCAGCATGTCCAGGAGGGTGTCTTCCTCCCTGTCTTCGGGTAAGCTGCAGACCGGTAGGACGAAAGGTTCATGTTCGTGATGAGCCTTCATCATGTTGACGTGAAAGGCCTTTCGCCTACCCCGAGCGTGGTCAAGCGTGACCACGTAGTTTACCGGGTTGAGCTGTTGGTGGACGACGTACGGGCCCTCCCAGGGTGCCTGAAGCTTATCCGTTGGTACGGGGACCAGCACCCACACCTTCTGACCCACGTGGTAGGTCCGCTCCCGGGTGTTCTGGTCGTACCAGTGCTTCTGATCAGCCTGAGCCTGCGTCATGTTGTCATGCACCAACTGCGTCAAGGTCTGCATCTTGTCACGGAAGCTCATGACATACTCCACTATGGACACTTCAGAAGGGTTCGGCTCCTCTTCCCAGGATTCTCTTACCAACCCAAGGGGTCCCCGGACTCACCTGCCATACAGGAGCTCAAAGGGGGAGAACCCCGTCGAGGCCTGCGGAACCTCTCGGTAAGCGAATAGCAGGTGTGGGAGGTACCGCTCCCAGTCGCGCCCTTGTGTCTCAACCAGCATGCGAAGTGTTGTGAATTCCGCTCTTGGGCTCCCTCCGGTGGTTGTAAGTGGCACTTTTGTGAGTTCTGCTCTTGGACTCCCTCCGGTGTTTTTAAGTGGTACTGCTGCTCCTTGGATTTAGTAGTCAGCAGCTGCTTCCACTGATTGTTTTTCTGGCTCGGCTATTTAGCCTGGTTCTATCCTTCAGCCTGTGCCAGTTGTCAATGGTTCCTGCTTGGATTCACATCTCTGCTTGGATTTCCCTGATATTCTCACCTGTTCAGCAAAGATAAGTCCTTGCTTGGTTCTTTTGCAGTCCACTTGTTGTGGACTTAATCTTTCTGCACTTTCTATGTTTTTTCTAGTCCAGCTTGTCAGTATGGATTTATTCAGTTAAGCTGGAAGCTCTGGGAAGCAGATTTACCCTCCACACCTTTAGCCAGGTGTGGAGATTTTGTAAACTCTGTGGTGGATTTTTCTAGTTTTTAATACTGACCGCACAGTATTCTGTCCTGTTCTATTTATCTAGCTAGACTGGCCTCTTTTGCTACATCCTGGTTTCATTCTGCGTATGTCATTTCCCTCTCCACTCACAATCAATATTTGTGGGGGGCTGTCCTATCCTTTGGGGGTTTTCTCTGAGGCAAGATAGATTTCCTGTTTCTATCTTTAGGGGAATTTAGTCCTCCGGCTGTGACGAGGTGTCTAGGGAGTGACAGGAACATCCCACGGCTACTTCTAGTGTTGTGTTAAGCTCAGGAACTGCTGTCAGTACAGGTACCATCTCCTCCAGAGCACGTCCCATGTTGCTCCTAAACCACCAGCTCATATCAGTACAACTGGCCAACAATGAGTTAAATGCAACTCCAAAGAAGAAAAAAAAAAAGTTCTGAGCCATTTTTTTTTCTGCAGTCTGTTTTGTCTTTTTTTCCTCTTAATCTCTGGGTGGTTCAGGATTTTGGCGCTGGCATGGAGGTTCAGGGTTTGTTTTCTCGTGTGGATCAACTTGCTGCAAGAGTACAGATTATCCAAGATTATGTTGTCCAGACTCCGGCTTTAGAGCCTAGAATTCCAACCCCTGATTTGTTTCTAGGGGACAGATCTAAGTTTTTGAACTTTAAAAATAACTGCAAATTGTTTTTTGCCTTGAAACCCCGTTCCTCTGGTGATTCCATTCAGCAGGTTAAAATTGTCATCTCTCTGCTGCGTGGTGACCCTCAGGATTGGGCATTCTCCCTTGAATCAGGGGATCCGGCATTGCTTAATGTAGATGCATTTTTTCAAGCGCTCGGATTATTGTATGACGAACCTAATTCTGTGGCTCATAAAGAAAAGACCTTGTTGGCCCTGTGTCAGGGTCAGGAAGCGGCAGAGTTGTACTGCCAGAAATTTAGAAAATGGTCTGTTCTCACTAAATGGAATGAGGAGGCTCTGGCAGCAATTTTCAGAAAGGGTCTTTCTGAAGCCCTTAAAGATGTTATGGTGGGGTTCCCCACGCCTGCTGGTTTGAGCGAATCTATGTCTCTAGCCATTCAGATTGATCGGCGCCTGCGCGAGCGCAAAGTTGTGCACCATATGGCAGGATCCTCTGAGCAGAGTCCTGAGCCTATGCAATGTGATAGGATTTTGACTAGAGCAGAACGGCAGGGATTCAGACGCCAGAATAGGCTGTGTTTTTACTGTGGTGATTCTGCTCATGTTATTATTGATTGCCCTAAGCGTACTAAGAGGGTCGCTAGGTCTGTTACCATCAGTACTGTACAGCCTAAATTTCTCTTATCTGTGACCTTGATTTGGTCATTATCGTCCTTTTCTGTCATGGCATTTGTGGATTCAGGCGCTGCCCTGAACTTGATGGACTTGGAATTCGCCAGGCGCTGTGGTTTTTCCTTGCAGCCTTTGCAGAGCCCTATTCCTTTGAGGGGTATTGATGCTACACCGTTGGCCAAGGATAAACCTCAGTATTGGACTCAGCTGACCATGTGCATGGCTCCAGCACATCAGGAAGATTGCCGTTTTTTGGTGTTGCATAATGTTGTTGTACTGGGTTTTCCATGGTTAC
Source organism: Ranitomeya variabilis (assembly GCF_051348905.1). Classification (NCBI taxonomy): domain Eukaryota; kingdom Metazoa; phylum Chordata; class Amphibia; order Anura; family Dendrobatidae; genus Ranitomeya; species Ranitomeya variabilis. The sequence continues at coordinate 1,875,529 of NC_135232.1, read as the reverse complement.
AAGGACATAATTCGGTGCTGGATTGGAAATCTATGTCTGTGACTAGTTGGGGTTGTCAAGGGGTACATAGTGACGTTCCTTTGATGTCAATTTCCTCTTCCCCCTCTTCTGAAGTTCCTGAGTTTTTGTCGGATTTCCAGGATGTATTTGATGAGCCCAAGTCCAGTTCCCTTCCTCCACATAGGGACTGTGATTGTGCTATTAACTTGATTCCTGGCTGTAAGTTCCCTAAGGGCCAACTTTTCAATTTGTCTGTGCCAGAGCATGCCGACATGCAGAATTATGTTAAGGAGTCTTTGGAGAAGGGGCATATTCGGCCGTCTTCCTCACCATTGGGAGCGGGATTCTTTTTTGTTGCCAAGAAGGATGGCTCCTTGAGACCCTGTATTGATTATCGCCTTCTTAATAAGATCACGGTCAAATTCCAATACCCTTTACCTTTGCTTTCTGATTTGTTTGCTCGGATCAAGGGGGCTAGTTGGTTTACTAAGATTGACCTTCGAGGGGCATATAATCTTGTTCGTATTAAACAGGGTGACGAATGGAAAACTGCATTTAATACGCCCGAAGGCCATTTTGAATACCTTGTGATGCCTTTCGGGCTCTCTAATGCTCCTTCTGTATTTCAGTCCTTCATGCATGATATTTTCCGCAATTATCTTGATAAATTCATGATTGTTTATTTGGATGATATTTTGATTTTTTCCGATGATTGGGAGTCTCATGTGAAGCAGGTCAGGATGGTATTCCAGATCCTTCGTGATAAGGCTTTATTTGTGAAGGGGTCTAAGTGCCTATTTGGAGTTCAGACGGTCTCTTTTTAGGGTTTTATTTTTTCTCCCTCGTCTATAGAAATGGATCCTGTTAAGATCCAAGCCATTCATGACTGGATTCAACCCACATCTGTGAAGAGTCTTCAGAAGTTTTTGGGCTTTGCTAATTTTTATCGCCGTTTCATTGCCAACTTTTCCAGTGTGGTTAAGCCCCTGACCGATTTGACGAAGAAGGGCGCTGATGTGACGAATTGGTCCTCTGAGGCTGTTGAGGCCTTTCAGGAGCTTAAACGCCGATTTACTTCTGCCCCTGTGTTGCGTCAGCCGGATGTTTCTCTTCCTTTTCAGGTTGAGGTTGACGCTTCTGAGATTGGGGCAGGGGCCGTTTTGTCTCAGAGGAGCTCTGATGGTTCTTTGATGAAACCGTGTGCCTTCTTTTCCAGAAAGTTTTCGCCTGCAGAGCGCAATTATGATGTCGGCAATCGGGAGTTGTTGGCTATGAAGTGGGCATTTGAGGAGTGGCGACATTGGCTTGAGGGAGCCAAACACCGCATTGTGGTCTTGACCGATCATAAGAATCTGATTTACCTCGAGTCTGCCAAGCGGTTGAATCCTAGACAGGCTCGATGGTCCCTGTTTTTCTCCCGTTTTGATTTTGTGGTCTCGTATCTTCCGGGATCTAAGAATGTTAAGGCTGATGCCCTCTCTAGGAGTTTTTTGCCTGATTCTCCGGGAGTCCTTGAGCCGGTTGGCATTCTCAAGGAGGGGGTGATTCTTTCTGCCATCTCCCCTGATTTACGGCGGGTGCTTCAGGAATTTCAGGCTGATAAACCTGACTGCTGTCCTGTGGGGAAGCTGTTTGTTCCCGATAGATGGACAAGTAAGGTAATTTCTGAGGTTCATTGTTCGGTGTTGGCTGGTCATCCTGGGAATTTTGGTACCAGAGATTTGGTTGCTAGGTCCTTTTGGTGGCCTTCCTTGTCGCGGGATGTGCATTCTTTTGTGCAGTCCTGAGGGACTTGTGCCCGGGCTAAGCCTTGCTGTTCCCGCGCTAGTGGGTTGCTTTTGCCTTTGCCGGTCCCTGAGAGGCCCTGGACACATATTTCCATGGATTTTATTTCGGATCTTCCTGTTTCCCAGAAGATGTCTGTTATCTGGGTGGTTTGTGACCGGTTCTCTAAAATAGTCCATTTGGTACCTTTGCCTAAATTGCCTTCCTCCTCTGATTTGGTTCCATTGTTTTTTCAGCATGTGGTTCGTTTGCATGGCATTCCGGAGAATATTGTGTCTGACAGAGGTTCCCAGTTTGTTTCTAGGATTTGGCGGGCCTTTTGTGCTAAGATGGGCATTGATTTGTCTTTTTCTCCGGCGTTTCATCCTCAGACAAATGGCCAAACTGAGCGAACTAATCAGACCTTGGAAACCTATTTGAGATGCTTTGTGTCTGCTGACCAGGATGATTGGGTGGCTTTCTTGCCGTTGGCCGAGTTTGCCCTTAATAATCGGGCTAGTTCGGCTACTTTGGTTTCGCCTTTCTTTTGTAATTTTGGTTTTCATCCTCGTTTTTCTTCGGGGCAGGTTGAGCCTTCTGATTGTCCTGGTGTGGATTCTGTAATGGACAGGTTACAGCAGATTTGGACTCATGTGGTAGACAATTTGACGTTGTCTCAGGAAAAGGCTCAACGTTTTGCTAACCGCTGTCGGTGTGTTGGTCCCCGGCTTCAGGTGGGGGATTTAGTCTGGTTATCTTCTCATCATGTTCCTATGAAGGTTTCTTCCCTTAAGTTCAAGCCTCGGTTTATTGGTCCTTATAAGATTTCTGAGATTATCAATCCGGTATCTTTTCGTTTGGCCCTTCCAGCCTCTTTTGCCATCCATAATGTTTTCCATAGATCTTTGTTGCAGAGATATGTGGTGCCCGTTGTTCCCTCTGTTGATCCTCCTGCCCCGGTGTTGGTTGATGGGGAGTTGGAATATGTGGTGGAGAAAATTTTGGATTCTCGTTTTTCGAGGCGGAGGCTTCAGTATCTTGTCAAGTGGAAGGGTTATGGCCAGGAGGATAATTCTTGGGTTGTTGCCTCCGATGTCCATGCCGCCAATTTGGTTCGTGCTTTTCACTTGGCTCGTCCTGATCGGCCTGGGGGCTCTGGTGAGGGTTCGGTGACCCCTCCTCAAGGGGGGGGTACTGTTGTGAATTCCGCTCTTGGGCTCCCTTCGGTGGTTGTAAGTGGCACTTTTGTGAGTTCTGCTCTTGGGCTCCCTCCGGTGTTTTTAAGTGGTACTGCTGCTCCTTGGATTTAGTAGTCAGCAGCTGCTTCCACTGATTGTTTTTCTGGCTCGGCTATTTAGCCTGGTTCTATCCTTCAGCCTGTGCCAGTTGTCAATGGTTCCTGCTTGGATTCACATCTCTGCTTGGATTTCCCTGATATTCTCACCTGTTCAGCAAAGATAAGTCCTTGCTTGGTTCTTTTGCAGTCCACTTGTTGTGGACTTAATCTTTCTGCACTTTCTATGTTTTTTCTAGTCCAGCTTGTCAGTATGGATTTATTCAGTTAAGCTGGAAGCTCTGGGAAGCAGATTTATCCTCCACACCTTTAGTCAGGTGTGGAGATTTTGTAAACTCTGTGGTGGATTTTTCTAGTTTTTAATACTGACCGCACAGTATTCTGTACTGTTCTATTTATCTAGCTAGACTGGCCTCTTTTGCTACATCCTGGTTTCATTCTGCGTATGTCATTTCCCTCTCCACTCACAGTCAATATTTGTGGGGGCTGTCCTATCCTTTGGGGGTTTTCTCTGAGGCAAGATAGCTTTCCTGTTTCTATCTTTAGGGGAAGTTAGTCCTCCGGCTGTGACGAGGTGTCTAGGGAGTGACAGGAACATCCCACGGCTACTTCTAGTGTTGTGTTAAGCTCAGGAACTGCGGTCAGTACAGGTACCACCTCCTCCAGAGCACGTCCCATGTTGCTCCTAAACCACCAGCTCATAACAGCGAAGCATCTGTTTGAGGGTACCATTGAAGTGTTCACACAAGCCATTGGTCTGTGGGTGATACGCACTCGATACCAGGTGCTTCACCTGCATTCTCTTACAGAGAGCCTCCATTAGACGAGACATGAATTGGGTTCCTTGATCGGTAAGCATCTCCATGGGAAATCCTACATGTGCGAAGATAGCCAACAGGGCATACGCCACCTTATCTGCCCTAGTTGACGACAGAGCTACTGCCTCTGGGTACCGGGTAGCGTAGTCTACCACAGTAAGGATATATTGCTTTCCAGAGCTGCTGGGGACGGTGTTATGACCCCAATGGCAGAGATTCTCAGAAATAATTACTAAGTCTGCAAACACAAAAAACCAGCTCATAGGGCAGTGGTAACTGAGCTGACCATATATCTAATCCTAGCACCACAAATAGCAGCAGCCGGGGAACGTGCCTACGTTGGTTCTAGACGTCTCGCGCCAGCCGGAAAACTAACTAACCCTAGAAGGGAAAAGAAAGACCTTTCTTGCCTCCAGAGAAAAGACCCCAAAAGTTGGATACAAGCCCCCAACAAATAATAACGGTGAGGTAAGAGGAAAAGACAAACGTAAGAATGAGCTAGGTATTTAGCAAAGAGAGGCCCACTAGCTAATAGCAGAATATAGTAAGATGACTTATATGGTCAGCAAAAACCCTATCAAAATATCCACGCTGGATATTCAAGAACCCCCGAACCGTCTAACGGCCCGGGGGGAGAACACCAGCCCCCTAGAGCTTCCAGCAAGGTCAGGAATCACATTTAGTACAAGCTGGACAAAAATGAGAGCAAGCAAATAACCAAAAAACAAAGAAGCAGGACTTAGCTTAATTTTGCACGAACCCGGACCAGCAGACAGGAGCAAACAGAAAGGATCTGATTACAACGATGCCAGGCACTGGACTAAGGATCCAGGAAGCTTATATAACAACTCCCCTGGACTAACGACCCAGGTGGGTGCCAAACTGAGGAAAGACAATCCCAGAGTCAAATCACTAGTAACCACAAGAGGGAGCCAAAAAGTCTAATTCACAACAGTACCCCCCCCTTAAGGAGGGGTCACCGAACCCTCACCAAGACCACCAGGGCGATCAGGATGAGCAGCGTGAAAGGCACGAACTAAATCGGCCGCATGCACATCAGAGGCAACCACCCAGGAATTATTCTCCTGACCATAGCCCTTCCACTTGACCAGATACTGAAGCCTCCGTCTGGAGAGACGAGAATCCAAGATCTTCTCCACCACGTACTCCAACTCGCCCTCAACCAACACCGGAGCAGGAGGCTCAACAGAAGGAACCACAGGTACAACGTACCGCCGCAACAAAGACCTATGGAACACGTTGTGAATGGCAAACGACACCGGAAGATCCAAGCGAAAGGACACAGGATTAAGGATTTCCAATATCTTGTAAGGACCGATGAAGCGAGGCTTAAATTTAGGAGAGGAGACCTTTATCGGAACAAATCGAGAAGACGGCCATACCAAATCCCCAACACGAAGTCGGGGACCCACACCGCGGCGGCGGTTGGCAAAATGCTGAGCCTTCTCCTGTGACAACTTTAAGTTGTCCACCACATGATTCCAGATCTGCTGCAACCTATCCACCACAGAATCTACCCCAGGACAGTCAGAAGGCTCCACATGTCCCGAGGAAAAACGAGGGTGGAAACCAGAGTTGCAGAAAAATGGCGAAACCAAAGTAGCGGAACTAGCCCGATTATTAAGGGCAAACTCAGCCAACGGCAAGAAGGTCACCCAATCATCCTGATCTGCCGAAACAAAACACCTCAAATAAGCCTCCAGAGTCTGATTAGTTCGCTGCATTTGTCCATTAGTCTGAGGATGAAAGGCAGACGAAAACGACAAATCAATGCCCATCCTAGCACAAAAGGATCGCCAGAACCTGGAAGCAAACTGGGATCCTCTGTCAGACACAATATTCTCAGGAATGCCATGTAAACGAACCACATTCTGAAAGAACACAGGAACCAGATCGGAAGAGGAAGGCAGCTTAGGCAAAGGCACCACATGGACCATTTTAGAAAAGCGATCACACACCACCCAGATGACAGACATGCCCTGAGACACCGGGAGATGTGAAATGAAATCCATGTAAATGTGTGTCCAAGGCCTCTTCGGGACAGGCAAGGGCAAGAGCAACCCGCTGGCACGAGAACAGCAAGGCTTAGCTCGAGCACAAGTCCCACAGGACTGCACAAATGACCGCACATCCCGTGACAAGGAAGGCCACCAAAAGGACCTAGCCACCAGATCTCTGGTGCCAAAAATTCCCGGATGCCCTGCCAACACCGAGGAATGAACCTCGGAAATGACTCTGCTGGTCCACTTATCAGGAACAAACAGTCTGTCAGGTGGACAAGAGTCAGGTCTACCAGCCTGAAATCTCTGCAACACACGTTGCAAATCAGGAGAAATGGCCGACAAGATAACTCCCTCTTTAAGAATACCAACTGGTTCTGCGACTCCAGGAGAGTCAGGCACAAAGCTCCTTGAAAGAGCATCAGCCTTCACATTCTTTGAACCTGGTAAATACGAGACCACAAAGTCAAAACGGGAGAAAAACAATGACCAGCGGGCCTGTCTAGGATTCAGGCGTTTAGCAGACTCGAGATACATCAAATTTTTGTGATCAGTCAAGACCACCACACGATGCTTAGCACCCTCGAGCCAATGACGCCACTCCTCAAATGCCCACTTCATGGCCAGCAACTCCCGATTGCCAACATCATAATTCCGCTCAGCAGGCGAAAACTTCCTAGAGAAGAAAGCACATGGTCTCATCACCGAGCAACCAGGGCCTCTCTGCGACAAAACGGCCCCTGCCCCAATCTCAGAAGCATCCACTTCGACCTGAAAGGGAAGTGAGACATCAGGCTGGCACAAAACAGGCGCCGAAGTAAACCGGCGCTTCAACTCTTGGAACGCCTCCACGGCTGCAGGAGCCCAGTTAGCAACATCAGAACCTTTCTTGGTCATATCCGTCAAAGGTTTAACAACGCTAGAAAAATTAGCGATAAAACGACGGTAGAAGTTAGCAAAACCCAAGAACTTCTGAAGACTCTTAACTGACGTGGGTTGAGTCCAATCATGAATAGCTCGGACCTTGACTGGGTCCATCTCCACAGCAGAAGGGGAAAAAATAACCCCCAAAAAGGGAACCTTCTGTACTCTAAAGAGACACTTTGAGCCCTTAACGAACAAAGCATTCTCACGCAAAACCTGAAACACCATCCTGACCTGCTCCACATGTGATTCCCAATCTTCAGAGAAAACCAGAATATCATCCAGATAAACAATCATAAATTTATCCAGATACTTCCGGAAAATATCATGCATAAAGGACTGAAACACTGAGGGAGCATTAGAGAGCCCAAAAGGCATCACCAAGTACTCAAAATGACCTTCGGGCGTATTAAATGCTGTCTTCCATTCATCTCCTTGCTTAATGCGCACAAGGTTGTACGCACCACGAAGATCTATCTTGGTGAACCACTTGGCACCTTTAATCCGGGCAAACAAGTCCGACAACAGAGGCAAAGGATACTGAAATTTAACAGTGATTTTATTCAGAAGCCAATAGTCAATACAAGGTCTCAAAGATCCATCCTTCTTGGCCACAAAAAAGAATCCCGCACCAAGAGGGGAAGAGGATGGACGGATATGCCCCTTCTCCAGAGACTCCTTGATATACGAACGCATTGCGGCATGCTCAGGTACAGACAGATTAAATAGTCTTCCCTTAGGAAATTTACTACCTGGAATCAAATTTATGGCGCAGTCACAGTCCCTATGAGGAGGCAGAGCACTGGACCTGGACTCGCTGAATACATCCTGATAATCAGACAAATACTCAGGAACTTCCGAAGGAGTAGAGGAAGCAATAGACACCGGCGGGGAATCAGCATGAATTCCTTGACAGCCCCAACTTGACACAGACATTGCCTTCCAACCCAAGACCATGGCAGACCCAAAACGACCAAATCATGCATTTTATGCAGAACAAGAAAACGAATCACCTCCCGATGTTCAGGAGTCATGCACATGGTTACCTGCGTCCAAAAGTGCGGTTTATTTTCCGCCAATGGCGTAGCATCAATACCTCTAAGAGGAATAGGATTTACCAACGGTTCAAGAACAAAACCACAGCGCTTGGCAAATGACAGATCCATAAGACTCAGGGCAGCACCTGAATCCACAAACGGCATAACATGGTAAGAAGACAATGAGCAAATTAAAGTCACAGACAAAATAAATTTAGGTTGCAAATTACCAATGGCGACAGGACTAACAACCCTTGTTAGGCGTTTAGAGCATGCTGATATAACATGTGTAGAATCACCACAGTAAAAACACAACCCATTCTGACGTCTATGATTTTTCCGCTCATTTCTAGTCTGAATTCTATCACATTGCATTAAATCAGGTGTTTGTTCAGACAACACCACCAGAGGATTAGCGGTTTTGCGCTCCCGCAAACGCCGGTCAATTTGAATAGCCAGCGCCATGGAATCATTCAGACTTGTAGGAATGGGGAAACCCACCATCACATTCTTAATGGCTTCAGAAAGGCCATTTCTGAAATTTGCGGCCAGAGCACACTCATTCCACGGAGTAAGCACGGACCATTTCCGAAATTTTTGGCAATACACTTCAGCTTCATCCTGGCCCTGAGAAATAGCCAGCAAGGCTTTTTCTGCCTGAACTTCAAGATTGGGTTCCTCGTAAAGCAATCCGAGTGCCAGAAAAAACGCATCAATATTTGCCAATGCCGGATCTCCTGGCGCTAGCGAGAAAGCCCAATCCTGAGGGTCGCCCCGTAAAAAAGAGATAACAATTTTAACTTGCTGAGCTGAATCTCCAGATGAACGGGGTATCAGAGATAGAAACAATTTACAATTATTCCTGAAATTCCTAAACTTAAATCGGTCTCCAGAAAACAGTTCAGGAATAGGTATTTTAGGTTCAGACATTGGACTACTGGTAACAAAATCTTGTATGCCCTGCACACGAGCAGCAAGCTGGTCTACACATGTAATCAAGGTCTGGACATTCATGTCTGCAGCAAGCACAAGCCACTCAGAGGTAAAGGGGAGGAAGAGAGGAAAAAAAAAAAAAAAAAAAACTCAGAATTTCCTTTCTTGTAATCCCACTTCAGGAATGCATTAAACATTCAATGTTGGCCTGGCATACTGTTATGACCCCAATGGCAGAGGGTCTCAGAAATAATTACTAAGTCTGCAAACACAAAAAACCAGCTCATAGGGCAGTGGTAACTGAGCTGACCATATATCTAATCCTAGCACCACAAATAGCAGCAGCTGGGGAACGTGCCTACGTTGGTTCTAGACGTCTCGCGCCAGCCGGAGAACTAACTAACCCTAGAAGGGAAAAGAAAGACCTTTCTTGCCTCCAGAGAAAAGACCCCAAAAGTTGGATACAAGCCCCCAACAAATAATAACGGTGAGGTAAGAGGAAAAGACAAACGTAAGAATGAGCTAGGTATTTAGCAAAGAGAGGCCCACTAGCTAATAGCAGAATATAGTAAGATGACTTATATGGTCAGCAAAAACCCTATCAAAATATCCACGCTGGATATTCAAGAACCCCCGAACCGTCTAACGGCCCGGGGGGAGAACACCAGCCCCCTAGAGCTTCCAGCAATGTCAGGAATCACATTTAGTACAAGCTGGACAAAAATGAGAGCAAGCAAATAACCAAAAAACAAAGAAGCAGGACTTAGCTTAATTTTGCACGAACCCGGACCAGCAGACAGGAGCAAACAGAAAGGATCTGATTACAACGATGCCAGGCACTGGACTAAGGATCCAGGAAGCTTATATAACAACTCCACTGGACTAACGACCCAGGTGGGTGCCAAACTGAGGAAAGACAATCCCAGAGTCATATCACTAGTAACCACAAGAGGGAGCCAAAAAGTCTAATTCACAACAGGACGGCCAGTGGGCCCACAATGTCCACCGCGATCCTCTGTAAAGGCTCCTCTATCACTGGCAAAGGGATCAGGGGAACCTTAAGAGCAGGCCCCGCCTTCCCCACTCTTTGACAGGTGACACAGGAGCGGCAGTAGTTTGACACATCTGTCCCCATCTTAGGCCAATAGAAGTGTTGAGACAGCCGGGCCTTAGTTTTGCTGATCCCCAAGTATCCAGCTAGCGGGATCTCATGGGCAATCCGCAACAACTCACCCCGGAATTGCTGCGGGACGACCAGCTGTCTTTCCCTCAACCACTCCTTTTGTGATTCTCCGGGTACTGTCTCCCGGTACAACCTTCCTCCTTCCCAGAACACCTTCTCCTTATCAGTCTCGGAGAATGGCGTCCCGGCGAGTTGTCTCAAACTCTCTAGGCTCGCATCTGTGTGCAGAGGGGCCTGAAACTCCTGGCTAGGGGAAGCCAGAAGCGACGTCGGGGTCCCTTCCCCATGGGAGCCCTCTGGGACCTGCTGTGGGTCCACCTCTGGTTCAGTCACGCGGATGACTGAGGAGGGTCCGGGAGGCAGACAGTTATCTGCGTTCCGGGCACTCTGACTCCGGGTGACAGCAGCTACGTAGGCTGTCTCCCCGGGGGTTTCTACAAACCCATCAGCCGACGCTGCTATGGGCTCCACCTCCCCATCCACCCCCATTACCTCAGGAGCGTTGCTACTTATGGGCCAGTTACCTTCCTCGGTGGCACTGGTCAATTGCATGGCATCACCTTCCTCACGGTTCCCATGTATCTCCCCATTTCCGGTAGCACCGACACTTGCCCCTGCTAGGGGTTCCTCCGCCATCTCACTCCGCAGAGCGACGTGGCTGAGCACTCCTGTACCTATGGGCACATCAACTTTCACAGAAACATCATTATCAGGTTCAGTTGGCCCAGGTACAACATTTTCACCATCAATCCTAGGGAAGAAATGGTTATCAGAGGCATCATTACTAGATAAAGCATGGTCAGGTAACACCTGCAATTTCCCATCATCATCAGGGTTAACGTTACCCTCATTAGTAGATTGGGGAGGGGTGTCAATGACGTAGTATGCCACCAACCTCCCCAAATCAGTCCCCAACAAAACATCAGTGGGCAAATTATCAGACAGCCCCACTTCCTTCACCCCGCTCCCAGCACCCCCATCAATATAAACCTGGGCCATCGGTAAGGGACAGCTGATGCCCCCAATCCCAGTGACAGTTAGGGTTTTCCCCGGAATGATTTCTTCAGGGGCCATCAGTTTGGATCGGATGAGGGTTCGTTCAGCCCCGGTGTCTTTGAGGCCTGTAGCAACATGGCCTCCCACGGTGACGTGCTGTACGTTGTCACACACCCTCCCAACCACACCACCCACCAAAAGAACTGCTGCATTAGGCCCTGGGGCCTTGGCTGGGGGGTTCTTCCGCTTGTCTGGACAGTGGGGACTGATATGACCAGGCTGCCTGCAGTGGTAACACTGGCGAAGTTCGGTGGTAGGTCTGGTGCTGTTGGCCACGGGGACAGGACCTCTGGTGTGTTGGCTGGCAGGGGTACTGGCGTTGGATGCAGGCTTACCCCCTCTCCAGCTGGTGTTGACTGGCTTCCGCACTTCCGATCTACGGTTGGCCTCATAGGCATCGGCAATCTGCGCTGCTTTCGTCACGTCTTTGGGTTCTCTGTCCATCACGAACTGTCGCACCTCAGCTGGGCAAAGATGGAAGAACTGGTCTTTGATCATCAGGTCTCGCAGCTGTGCAAAGGTGGTCACTGACAGTCCTTGGGTCCACTGGTCAAAGTGGGTCCCCAGTCCATGCACCACATCACTGTAACTGTCGTGTGGGCCACGTTGGAGGGTCTGGAACTTTTTACTGTACACCTCGGGTGTAAGCTGGTACTTGGCTATGAGGGCCTGCTTGACAGCCTCATAGTCACCATCTTGTTCTTGAGGGAGTGCAGCAAACGCCTCCAGAGCTTTGCCTCTCAGCCCTGGTGTCAGGTATCGTGCCCATTCTTGTGTAGGCAGCTGGTACTGCCTGCAGGGTTTCTCAAAGGCCCGCAGAAACGTGTCCAAGTCCCCATCCTTTTCCATAACAGGGAAGTGATCGGGTCGGGGCTTCGGCATCTGAGCGCTGCTGGGCTCACGGCTGGACTGGGACGACCCCTGCATTTGCAGTTGGGCCATCTGCAGCTGGTACTCCCGCTCCGCTTGGGCCTCTCGCTCGGCTCGCTGGGCCTCTCGCTCGGCTCTCTCTGCCTCTCGCTGGGACTATCGCTCGGCTCGGGCCTCCTGCCGGTATTGCTGAATCAGCTGTAGGCGTCCATCATGGTCATCAGTGGGAAGTTCTTCCAAGGCCGCCAGCAGGTGGGGGTCCACTTCGCCCTGATTGCTAATAGGGACGGCATTCAGTGGTTGGACCTCTGCTGCAGCACCACGTTCGCTGGTGCTGGCATCTGCGGCCTCCGGGCTCTGGGAGTGGTCTAGAGAGGCTTCCCATTGCACCAGTTCAGCGACCATTTGAGTCTTGGTCTTGCTCTGGGGGTTCAGGCCATGGTACGTGCATATCCCAGCAAGAGCGTCCTTCTTCTGCTGGGCGTACCAGGCTTCTCCTTTTGCAGCCATGGTTGCCAAATAAAAGATAGGATAGAAAAACAAAGAGAAGGGAGGGGATAATTACCAGCACACAATTGTCTCAAGACTAATAAACACTGAGTTCGTTCTCCAAACTTATTTGCGCAGAGTCCTCACAAGAACTTTCTGCAAGTTTTTAGTGAGAGGAATGATTGCTCAAACCAAATCACTAATGCTCTAATATCCCACCGCCTTGCCACCAATTGTCACGATCCCTTATCCGCGGCCAGCAGTTTGTCACAAAATCCCCAGGGATTCCTGACCACTGCCACCAATATGTCACGGATTGGGGTGACTTTAGACCAAACGGCTATCACATGTGCAGGGGGGCTTATCTTAGTTATCCCTCCACTGCCACAATGTGATAAAAAAAACACACAAGGCTATTGACCTCTTAGTTTACAGCAGGGGCTTATTTTAGGTATCCCACTGCTCTTCCATATACCATGGACTGCAGGGATTTGTGGATATCCCGGTTACAGTTCCCCTTAAACCTTGCAGCTCTCTGGCGCCCCCTTACTGTCAGGTCAGATTAGGTACTGCACCTAGGGTAATTAGTCGCCAGAAAGGCTGCCTATGTACTGGCTATTGGGCACGCTGCAGCGACGCGATAAACTACTCCCACTCAGGCAGGAACAATAATTATCAATGCCGCAGTCACTGCAATGTCACCCAAAGGCCTGCACACGGTAGTGCCGCCACCAGCTTCGATTAAACGGGTCCGAAGCTAACCCACAACAGTAGCGTAAATTCCCTTCAAGAGACAGGGTACGTTTTTAGAGCAGGAGAACGAGTCTAGCATTAATTATTATACTCATTAAGTTTATGCAGTGTTTATAAAAAGTTTTATAAAGATGTTACAATATGAGACAGTTGCAAATATGTACAAAGTAATTATAAAAAAAAACAAGGAGTACAGGAGAATAACACTTACAGTTGTTCAAAGCATTGCAGGCAACCTGGCTAGTGAACTTTCCATCTATCCCAGTGCATCAGGGCGTGCACTCTGGGCTCTTCAGGTAAAAACTCAAATCTGACACTCTTGGACGCCGGCCAGCACTTAAAACCTACAGCCTGTGACCTCACAGAAAGGGCTGGCTTTTCCAAACCCTCCTACCTCTTCGGTTTTACTAACTGGGCATTAAATATATCTGATGCCCGTAACTTCGCTACAGAACATGTCATAATCGTACCCCACCCAGCATTCATCTCGTGTTATCGCTAGCATTCTAGGGAGATCAAATATGTCCTATTTGGGATGTATATTTACAGAGAAATCCCTACTTCTTTACCAGATGGCATTAGAAACTCGTCTTTAGAGTGATGGATAGCTCCGCCGAGGGGAAGTAAGAATATATATTTTTGTGTTCCTATCTTAAATGATTTGCCTAATATCTTACAAAAACAGAACAAAGGACTTTCATGATTCTGGAAGTTTCCATACCAGTTATAGCTGGTCACTTCCCACTGTAAGGATGCCGGTCATAAATACCTTTGCCAGGGGGGTGAGGGGTTTGAGAGCTGAAAGTCAGGAATTTCCAGCAAGAAGCAATAAAAAGCTGTTGCAGAATCACTCAAAGAAGGGGGGCTTAGCCCACAGCATGCTAGCAAGAGAACTAAACTTATATGATATTTCATACCATATCGTGACAGTGTTGTCTTTTAGATGTGATCAGAGCCTTTGTTACAGGATCCATCGGTCGTGGTCGGTGACATCTTGTAGATGTGATCGGATCCTTAGTTACAGGATATATCGGTCGTGGTCGGTGACATCTTGTAGATGTGATCGGAGCCTTAGTTACAGGATCTATCGGTCGTTGTCGGTGTTGTCTTGTAGATGTGATCGGAGCCTTAGTTACAGGATCCATCGGTCGTGGTCGGTGATGTCTTGTAGATGTGATCGGAGCCTTAGTTACAGGATCCATCGGTCGTGGTCGGTTTTGTCTTGTAGATGTGATCAGTGCCTTAGTTACAGGATCCATCGGTCGTGGTCGATGGCGTCTTGTAGATGTGATCGGAGCCTTAGTTACAGGATCCATCGGTCGTGGTCGGTGACGTCTTGTAGATGTGATCGGAGCCTTAGTTACAGGATCCATCGGTTGTGGTCGGTGATGTCTTGTAAATGTGATCAGAGCCTTAGTTTACAGGATCCATCGGTTTTGGTCGGTGATGTCTTGTAGATGAGATCGGAGCCTTAGTGTTAGTCCATTTAAAGGGAACTTGTTATATATAAAAATGCTGTATATATAGAGCAGCCATTTTAACTGCGCCCCTGGCACTGACTGACAGCTGTCCCTAATAGGGTTGAGCGAAACGGATCGTTCATTTTCATAAGTCGCCGACTTTTGGCAAAGTCGGGTTTCATGAAACCCGACCCGATCCCTGTGTGGGGTCGGCCACGCGGTACGCGACTTTCGCGCCAAAGTCGCATTTCAATGACGCGAAAACTGCCATTTCTCAGCCAATGAAGGTGCACGCAGAGTGTGGGCAGCATGATGACATAGGTCCTGGTCCCCACCATCTTAGAGAAGGGCATGGCAGTGATTGGCTTGCTGTCTGCGGCGTCACAGGGGCTATAAAGGGGCGTGCACGCTGACCGCCATCTTACTGCTGCTGATCTGAGCATAGGGAGAGGTTGCTGTTGTGAATTAGACTTTTTGGCTCCCTCTTGTGGTTACTAGTGATATGACTCTGGGATTGTCTTTCCTCAGTTTGGCACCCACCTGGGTCGTTAGTCCAGGGGTGTTGCTATATAAACTTCCTGGATCCTTAGTCCAGTGCCTGGCATCGTTGTAATCAGATCCTTTCTGTTTGCTCCTGTCTGCTGATCCTGGTTCGTGCAAAATTAAGCTAAGTCCTGCTTCTTGTTTTTTGGTTATTTGCTTTGCTTTTATTTTTGTCCAGCTTGTACTAAATGTGACTCCTGACTTTGCTGGAAGCTCTAGGGGGCTGGTGTTCTCCCCCCGGGCCGTTAGACGGTTCGGGGGTTCTTGAATATCCAGCGTGGATATTTTGATAGGGTTTTTGCTGACCATATAAGTCATCTTACTATATTCTGCTATTAGCTAGTGGGCCTCTCTTTGCTAAATACCTAGCTCATTCTTACATTTGTCTTTTCCTCTTACCTCACCGTTATTATTTGTTGGGGGCTTGTATCCAACTTTTGGGGTCTTTTCTCTGGAGGCAAGAAAGGTCTTTCTTTTTCCTTCTAGGGTTAGTTAGTTCTCCGGCTGGCACGAGACGTCTAGAACCAACGTAGGCACGTTCCCCGGCTGCTGCTATTTGTGGTGCTAGGATTAGATATATGGTCAGTTCAGTTACCACTGCCCTATGAGCTGGTTTTTGGTGTTTGCAGACTTAATAATTATTTCTGAGACCCTCTGCCATTGGGGTCATAACAGGTTCCTGCCGCTTCTTCAGAAGCAGGGATAGTGTTAGGCAGGGTACATTAACCCCCAAACCGCTTGTGCTGTAGCGATTTCCACTGTCCATCACCACCTTTTGTTTGCAGGGACAGTGGAGGCTACTTTTTTTTTTTTCCTCAGCGCTGTAGCTCATTGGCTGCCCTAGAAGGCTCCCTGATAGCTGCATTGCTCTTTGTACGCTGCTGTGCAAACCAACTGCTTTTTTCAAAGCACAAATCCTGTTGCTCCTTCCTTTCTGCACAGCTATCTTGTTTGTTTGTCCACACTTTTGTGTGCAGCAGTCCTTTTTATAGCTGCCTGCCATACTTTTCTGAGATTACTGCAGGACTTTTGTGAGATTACTGCAGGGAGATAGTAATTGTAGGAAAGTCCCTTTTTTTTTTTTTCGTTATATCTCTTCAAGCCACTTTCTGCCACATAAAATATACTCTAATACAGTGGCCCAGATTTATTCACTAGTCTCCCTGAAAAAAAAAAAAAAAAGGGTGCAGATTAAAATTGGCAATTCTGCCTCTGTGCCAGTGCTGTGTGTGGCATCTGTCTCTCATTGTGTGCCACAGAAAACCTAGTGTGTAATACTGGGCCAATTATTTTTAAATTCTCCCTGAAAAAAAAAAAAAAATAGTGGGAGATAAAGATTGGCAATTCTGCCTCTGTGCCAGTGCTGTGTGTGGCATCTGTCTCTCATTGTGTGCCACATAAAACCTAGTGTGCAATACTGGGCCATTTTTTTTTTTTTTTAAATTCTCCCTGAAAAAAAAATAAATAGTGGGAGATAAAGATTGGCAATTCTGCCTCTGTGCCAGTGCTGTGTGTGGCATCTGTCTCTCATTGTGTGCCACAGAAAACCTAGTGTGTAATACTGGGCCATTTTTTTTTTTTTTTTTTAATTCTCCCTGAAAAAAATAAATAAATAGTGGGAGATAAAGATTGGCAATTCTGCCTCTGTGCCAGTGCTGTGTGTGGCATCTGTCTCTCATTTTGTGCCACAGAATACCTAGTGTGTAATACTGGGCCTGATTTCTTGACAATTCTCCCACAATAAAGTTTACAAAAAAGGGGAAGATTAAGATTGGCAATTCTGCCTCAGTGCAAGTCATGTGTGTGGCATCTGTCTTTCATTTTATGCCACAGAACGTATACTGTATAAGAGTGGCCCACATTTCTTAAATATTCTCCCAGAAAAACTAAAAAGGGTGAGATTTTTATTGGTAGTTTCTGCATCAGCGTCAGTCCTGTTAGTGGCATATCTGTCTGCCACAGAAGCTGTGTACTGTTATACATTGGGCCTGATTTTCCCAGCAGTCTCACCCACCTACAAAGGGATATATAAATCCTACATAAGTTTGAGTTCACCTTGTAACTGGTTTTACAGTAACAAATACCATTACTTTGGTTACGGTTTGCAAACAATAAGGAAGTCAGGTGGAAGAGGTCGTGGCCGTGGGCGGTCATTGTCAGCTGGTAATGATGGTAGTGGTGGAGCATCAGGTGGTCAGGGGAAAAGCAATATAGCACCTAAGTCTCGAGTTGTTGAGCCAGCGTCATTGTCTGGCTACAAAAGGCCTCGAAGGCTCCCTTTTCTGGGAGTAGGAAAACGGCTTTTGAAGCTGGAGCAGGAGGAACAAGTATTGGCTTTCATTGCTGCCTCTGCCTCTAGCTCTTTCGCCTCCTCCTCGGAAATTGCCAAATGTCAGAGCAGTGCGTCGTCAGTGTATGCTCCCGGTCAGGAACAAGTCGCTTCCTTGTGTCCTTCACCCAGAACAACAGTGAAGGATGCGTCAGGCGACACAACTGGTTACTCCATGGAGCTCTTTACACATACCGTGCCTGGGTTAGAAAGGGAAATTGTTAACAGACCATGCCCATTACAAGATGAATCGGACATGCAGTGCACAGATGCACAGCCACAGCCAGATTATAATGCTGTTCCTTTAACTCAGATCAGAACATTGCCCTCGCAGTGTACTGATCCAGAATCTGACCCCGATGAGACTTTGGATCCCCGTCACGAACGCTATAGCACCGGCTTACACGGTGACCCAGAGGAAGGTGCACAGAACATAGAAGAGGAGGTCATAGATGACCCAGTTGTTGACCCCGATTGGCAGCCATTGGGGGAACAGGGTGCAGGCGGCAGTAGTTCTGAAGCGAAGGAGGAGGAGCCGCAGCAGGCATCAACATCGCAACAGGTTCCATCTGCCGTGCCCGTATCTGGCCAAAAACGCGTGGCAAAACCAAAACAAGTTGGAGGACAGCGTGGCCATCCGGTTACAGAAGCTCAGTCTGCAATGCCTGAAAAGGTGTCTGATAGTAGAAAGAGTGCAGTCCAAACAACATCCAAATGATCAGAGCAAAGTCACCTGTCAAAAATGTTCAACTACATTAAGCAGAGGTCAGAATCTTAAAAGTCTAAATACAAGTTGCATGCATAGACATTTAACTACCATGCATTTGCAAGCCTGAACTAACTACCAAACGTCCCTAAAGGTTGCAGCACCCTCGGCCAATGAAGCTACTCAGCAACGCTACATCCCTTCCCTCACTGTGAGCCCACCATTTTCCGCACTACCTGCAGCATCTGTGCAGCTTTCGTCGCCAGGCCAAAGCAGTCAGGGAATCACCAGGTTCGTGGTCGGAAACACTGCATGTAGGGCACCGGCAAGAATACCATCTCCAACCCTCTCTCACTCAGCCATGTCCACCGGCACCCCCGCTAGTTCCACGATCTCCAGCTCTCCAGTCCAGCTCACCCTACATGAGACTCTCGTTAGGAAAAGGAAGTACTCATCCTCACATCCGCGTACACAGGGTTTGAATGCCCACATTGCTAGACTAATCTCATTAGAGATGATGCCCTACCGGTTAGTTGAAAGGGAAGCTTTCAAAGCGCTGATGGACTACCCTGTACCACGCTACGAGCTACCCAGTCGACACTTCTTTTCGAGAAAAGCCATCCCAGCCCTCCAACAGCATGTTAAAGACCGCATCGTCCATGCACTCAGCCAATCTGTGAGTACAAAGGTGCACCTGACAACAGATGCATGGACCAGTAGGCATGGGCAGGGACGTTACGTGTCCTGTTGTGAATTTGCTTTTTGCTCCCTCTAGTGGTTACTAGTTTTTTGACTCTGGTTTTTCTGTCATTCCTTTTATCCGCACCTGGGTCGTTAGTTAGGGGTGTTGCTATATAAGCTCCCTGGACCTTCAGTTCAATGCCTGGCAACGTAGTTATCAGAGCTAGTCTGCTGTGCTCTTGTCTACTGATCCTGGTTCCAGTTATATCAGCTAAGTCTGCCTTTTGCTTTTTGCTATTTGTTTTGGTTTTGTATTTTTGTCCAGCTTGTTCCTAATCTATATCCTGACCTTTGCTGGAAGCTCTAGGGGGGCTGGTGTTCTCCCCCCGGACCGTTAGACGGTTCGGGGGTTCTTGAATTTCCAGTGTGGATTTTGATAGGGTTTTTGTTGACCATATAAGTTACCTTTCTTTATTCTGCTATCAGTAAGCGGGCCTCTCTGTGCTAAACCTGGTTCATTTCTGTGTTTGTCATTTCCTCTTACCTCACCGTCATTATTTGTGGGGGGCTTCTATCCAGCTTTGGGGTCCCCTTCTCTGGAGGCAAGAAAGGTCTTTGTTTTCCTCTACTAGGGGTAGCTAGATTCTCCGGCTGGCGCGTGTCATCTAGAATCAACGTAGGAATGATCCCCGGCTACTTCTAGTGTTGGCGTTAGGAGTAGATATATGGTCAACCCAGTTACCACTGCCCTATGAGCTGGATTTTTGTATTCTGCAGACTTCCACGTTCCTCTGAGACCCTCGCCATTGGGGTCATAACAGTTCGCCAGGCCAGTATTAAATGTTTAATGCATTGCAGAAGAGGGATTATAAGAAAGAAGATTCTGAGTTTTTTTTTTTTTTTTTTTTTTCTTCTTCCTCTTTACCTCAGAGTGGCTATGCTTGCTGCAGACATGAATGTCCAGACCTTGATTACAAGTGTGGACCAGCTGGCTACTCGTGTGCAGGGCATACAAGACTATGTTATCAGAAATCCTAGGTCAGAACCTAAAATACCGATTCCTGAACTGTTTTCCGGAGACAGGTTTAAGTTTAGGAATTTCGTGAATAATTGTAAATTGTTTTTGTCCCTGAGACCCTGTTCATCTGGAGATTCTGCTCAGCAAGTAAAAATTGTTATTTCGTTCTTACGGGGCGACCCTCAGGATTGGGCTTTTTCGCTGGCGCCAGGAGATCCGGCATTGGCTGATCTTGATGCGTTTTTTCTGGCGCTCGGTTTACTTTATGAGGAACCCAATCTTGAGATTCAGGCAGAAAAGGCCTTGCTGGCTATGTCTCAGGGGCAGGACGAGGCTGAAGTGTATTGCCAAAAATTTCGGAAATGGTCCGTGCTGACACATTGGAACGAGTGTGCACTGGCCGCTAATTTTAGAAATGGCCTTTCTGAAGCCATTAAGAATGTTATGGTGGGTTTTCCTATTCCCACAGGTCTGAATGATACTATGGCACTGGCTATTCAAATTGACCGGCGGTTGCGGGAGCGCAAAACCGCAAATTCCCTCATGGTGTTGTCTGAACAGACACCTAATTTGGTGCAATGTGATAGAAAAACCGCTAATTCCCTCATGGTGTTGTCTGAACAGACACCTGATTTAATGCAATGTGATAGAATCCTGACTAGAAATGAGCGGAAAATTCATAGACGCCAGAATGGCTTGTGCTACTACTGTGGTGATTCTACACATGTTATCTCAGCATGCTCTAAACGTATATCTAAGGTTGTTAGTCCTGTCACCGTTGGTAATTTGCAACCTAAATTTATTCTGTCTGTAACTTTGATTTGCTCACTGTCATCTTATCCTGTCATGGCGTTTGTAGATTCAGGTGCTGCCCTGAGTCTCATGGATCTCTCATTTGCTAAGCGCTGTGGTTTTACTCTTGAACCATTAGAAAATCCTATTCCTCTTAGGGGTATTGATGCTACACCATTGGCAGCAAATAAACCGCAGTATTGGACACAGGTTACCATGTGCATGACTCCTGAACACCGCGAGGTGATACGTTTCCTGGTTTTACATAAAATGCATGATTTGGTTGTTTTAGGGCTGCCATGGTTACAGACCCATAATCCAGTCCTGGACTGGAAGGCTATGTCAGTCTCAAGTTGGGGCTGTCGTGGTATTCATGGGGATTCCCTGCCTGTGTCTATTGCTTCTTCTACGCCTTCGGAAGTTCCGGAGTATTTGTCTGATTATCAGGATGTCTTCAGTGAGTCTGAGTCCAGTGCACTGCCTCCTCATAGGGACTGTGACTGTGCTATAGATTTGATCCCGGGCAGTAAGTTTCCTAAGGGAAGACTGTTTAATCTGTCGGTACCTGAACATACCGCTATGCGTTCATATATCAAGGAGTCTCTGGAGAAGGGACATATTCGTCCGTCTTCTTCCCCTCTTGGTGCGGGATTCTTTTTTGTGGCAAAAAAGGACGGATCTTTGAGACCTTGTATTGATTATCGGCTTTTGAATAAGATCACTGTCAAATTTCAGTATCCTTTGCCGCTGTTGTCTGACTTGTTTGCCCGGATTAAGGGTGCCAAGTGGTTCACCAAGATAGACCTTCGTGGTGCGTACAACCTTGTGCGTATTAAGCAAGGTGATGAATGGAAAACCGCATTCAATACGCCCGAAGGTCATTTTGAGTACTTAGTGATGCCTTTTGGGCTCTCCAATGCGCCTTCAGTTTTTCAGTCCTTTATGCATGACATTTTCCGGAAGTATCTGGATAAATTTTTGATTGTTTATCTGGATGATTTTTTGGTTTTTTCTGATAATTGGGATTCGCATGTGGAGCAGGTCAGGTTGGTCTTTAAAATTTTGCGTGAAAATTCTTTGTTTGTCAAGGGCTCAAAGTGTCTCTTTGGTGTACAGAAGGTTCCCTTTTTGGGGTTCATTTTTTCCCCTTCTGCTGTGGAGATGGACCCAGTCAAGGTCCGAGCTATTCTTGATTGGACTCAGCCCTCGTCAGTTAAGAGTCTTCAGAAGTTCTTGGGCTTCGCTAACTTCTACCGTCGTTTTATCGCTAATTTTTCTAGCATTGTGAAACCTTTGATGGATATGACCAAGAAGGGCTCCGATGTAGCTAACTGGGCTCCTGCTGCCGTGGAGGCTTTCCAGGAGTTGAAACGCCGGTTTACTTCGGCGCCTGTTTTGTGCCAGCCTGACGTCTCACTTCCCTTTCAGGTTGAGGTGGATGCTTCGGAGATTGGGGCAGGGGCCGTTTTGTCGCAGAGAGGCCCTGGTTGCTCTGTTATGAAACCTTGTGCCTTTTTCTCTAGGAAGTTTTCGCCTGCCGAGCGAAATTATGATGTGGGCAATCGGGAGTTGTTGGCCATGAAATGGGCATTTGAGGAGTGGCGTCATTGGCTCGAGGGTGCTAAGCATCGTGTGGTGGTCTTGACTGATCACAAAAATCTGATGTATCTCGAGTCTGCTAAACGCCTTAATCCGAGACAGGCCCGCTGGTCATTGTTTTTCTCCCGCTTTGATTTTGTTGTCTCGTATTTACCAGGTTCAAAGAATGTGAAGGCCGATGCTCTTTCCAGGAGCTTTGTGCCTGATGCTCCTGGAGTCACTGATCCTGTTGGTATTCTTAAAGATGGAGTTATCTTATCAGCTATTTCTCCGGATCTGCGACGTGTGTTGCAGAGATTTCAGGCTGATAGGCCTGAGTCTTGTCCACCAGACAGACTGTTTGTCCCGGATAAGTGGACCAGCAGAGTCATTTCCGAGGTTCATTCCTCGGTGTTGGCAGGTCACCCGGGAATTTTTGGCACCAGAGATCTGGTGGCCAGGTCCTTTTGGTGGCCTTCCTTGTCAAGGGATGTGCGGTCATTTGTGCAGTCCTGTGGGACTTGTGCTCGAGCTAAGCCTTGCTGTTCTCGTGCCAGCGGTTTGCTCTTGCCCTTGCCTGTCCCGAAGAGACCTTGGACACATATCTCCATGGATTTCATTTCTGATCTTCCGCTATCTCAGGGCATGTCCGTTATCTGGGTGATATGTGATCGCTTCTCCAAGATGGTCCATTTGGTTCCTTTGCCTAAGCTGCCTTCCTCTTCCGATCTGGTTCCTGTGTTTTTCCAGAACGTGGTTCGTTTGCACGGCATCCCTGAGAATATTGTGTCAGACAGAGGATCCCAGTTCGTTTCCAGGTTCTGGCGATCCTTTTGTAGTAGGATGGGCATTGATTTGTCGTTTTCGTCTGCTTTCCATCCTCAGACTAATGGACAGACGGAGCGAACCAATCAGACTTTGGAGGCTTATTTGAGGTGTTTTGTCTCTGCTGATCAGGACGATTGGGTGACATTCTTGCCATTGGCTGAGTTTGCCCTTAATAATCGGGCTAGTTCCGCCACCTTGGTTTCGCCTTTTTTCTGCAACTCTGGTTTCCATCCTCGCTTTTCTTCGGGTCATGTGGAGCCTTCTGACTGTCCTGGGGTGGATTCTGTGGTGGATAGGTTGCAGCAGATCTGGAATCATGTGGTGGACAACTTGAAGTTGTCACAGGAGAAGGCTCAGCGCTTTGCCAACCGCCGTCGCGGTGTGGGTCCCCGACTACGCGTTGGGGATTTGGTATGGCTTTCTTCCCGCTTTGTTCCTATGAAGGTCTCCTCTCCCAAATTTAAACCTCGTTTTATTGGGCCTTACAAGATATTGGAAATCCTTAATCCTGTATCTTTTCGTCTGGATCTTCCTGTGTCGTTTGCTATTCACAATGTATTTCATAGGTCCTTGTTGCGGCGGTACATTGTGCCTGTGGTTCCTTCTGCTGAGCCTCCTGCTCCGGTGTTGGTTGAGGGCGAGTTGGAGTACGTGGTGGAGAAGATCTTGGATTCTCGCCTCTCCAGGCGGAGGCTTCAGTACCTGGTCAAGTGGAAGGGCTATGGTCAGGAGGATAATTCCTGGGTGGTCGCCTCTGATGTTCATGCGGCCGATTTAGTTCGTGCCTTTCATGCCGCTCATCCTGATCGCCCTGGTGGTCGTGGTGAGGGTTCGGTGACCCCTCACTAAGGGGGGGGTACTGTTGTGAATTTGCTTTTTGCTCCCTCTAGTGGTTACTAGTTTTTTGACTCTGGTTTTTCTGTCATTCCTTTTATCCGCACCTGGGTCGTTAGTTAGGCGTGTTGCTATATAAGCTCCCTGGACCTTCAGTTCAATGCCTGGCAACGTAGTTATCAGAGCTAGTCTGCTGTGCTCTTGTCTACTGATCCTGGTTCCAGTTATATCAGCTAAGTCTGCCTTTTGCTTTTTGCTATTTGTTTTGGTTTTGTATTTTTGTCCAGCTTGTTCCTAATCTATATCCTGACCTTTGCTGGAAGCTCTAGGGGGGCTGGTGTTCTCCCCCCGGACCGTTAGACGGTTCGGGGGTTCTTGAATTTCCAGTGTGGATTTTGATAGGGTTTTTGTTGACCATATAAGTTACCTTTCTTTATTCTGCTATCAGTAAGCGGGCCTCTCTGTGCTAAACCTGGTTCATTTCTGTGTTTGTCATTTCCTCTTACCTCACCGTCATTATTTGTGGGGGGCTTCTATCCAGCTTTGGGGTCCCCTTCTCTGGAGGCAAGAAAGGTCTTTGTTTTCCTCTACTAGGGGTAGCTAGATTCTCCGGCTGGCGCGTGTCATCTAGAATCAACGTAGGAATGATCCCCGGCTACTTCTAGTGTTGGCGTTAGGAGTAGATATATGGTCAACCCAGTTACCACTGCCCTATGAGCTGGATTTTTGTATTCTGCAGACTTCCACGTTCCTCTGAGACCCTCGCCATTGGGGTCATAACAGTGTCCATCATAGCACACTGGGTTAATGTGGTGGATGCAGGGTCCACAGGGGACAGCAATATTGGGACAGTTCTGCCTAGCCCACGGTCTAGGAAACAGTTGGCTGTAGACGTTCGCCCCCCTCCTCCTCGTCCTCCTGCAGAAGCAAGAGGTCGTCCACAGACCGCATTCGCACAATCACTCCATCCGCAGCTGCCACTGTTGCACGCCAGGTAAGCGTCAGCAGGCTGTATTGGCAATTAAGTGTTTGGGCGACAACAGACACACCGCGGAAGTTCTGTCCGAGTTCTTGCAGAAAAAAAATCAGTCATGGCTGGGCACTGTACATCTTGAGGCAGGCAAGGTAGTGAGTGATAACGGAAGGAATTTCATGGCTGCCATAGCCCTTTCCCAACTGAAACACATTCCTTGCCTGGCTCACACCTTAAACCTGGTGGTGCAGTGCTTCCTGAAAAGTTATCTGGGGTTACCCGACCTGCTCCTCAAAGTGCGCAGACTTTGCTCTCACATCCGCCGTTCGCCCGTACACTCCAGCCGTATGCAGAACCATCAGCGGGCTTTGAACCTTCCACGACATCGCCTAATCATCGACGTTGCAACAAGGTGGAACTCCACACTGCACATGCTTCAAAGACTGTGCGAACAGAGGCGTGCTGTTATGTATTTGTGGGAGGATACACATACATGGGCAGGCAGTTGGATGGCAGACATGGAGTTGTCAGGTGTGCACTGGTCGAAGCTCCAAGACCTGTGTCAAGTCCTTCAGTGTTTTGAGGAATGCACATGGCTGGTTAGTGCAGACGACGCCATAATAAGCATGAGCATCCCCCTAATGCGTCTGCTGATGCAAAGTTTGACGCACATAAAGGAGCAGGCGTCTGCACCAGAGGAAGAGGAAAGCCTTGATGACAGTCAGCCATTGTCTGGTCAGGGCCGTGTAGAGGACGCGTTAGCGGGCGAAGAGGAGGAGGAGGAGGAGGATGATGGGGATGAGTATTTTTTTAATGAGGATGCTTCTCCTGGGCCAATAGAAATTGGTGGCGTTGCAAGGCCGGGTTCTGGTTTTTTGAGGGAGACAAGTGACGTAGATTTGCCTGTTACTGCCCTTCAACCCAGCACAACCGCAGATTTGACAACTGGAACTTTGGCCCACATGGAGGATTACGCCTTACGTATCCTCCAAAAGGACCCACGCATTTCTAAAATGATGACCGATGACGATTACTGGTTGGCCTGCATCCTTGATCCTCGCTCTAAAGGCAAATTGCAAAATATTATGCCCCAGGAGAACCTCGAACAAATATTAGCAAGCAAACAAACAAGCAACTATTGTAGAACTTTTGATTCAGGCATTCCCAGCACACAGCGCCGGTGATGGTTCTCACACGAGATGCAGGGGGCTACAGGGCAGAGGTGTTAGAGATGTACAAATCAGAAGTGACTTTGGACACAGGGGTTTTCTGACCAGGTTGTGGAGTGATTTCGCAATGACCGCAGACAGGACAGGTACTGCAGCATCTATTCAAAGTGACAGGAGACAACATTTGTCCAGTATGGTTACTAACTATTTTTCATCCCGTATCGATGTTCTCCCTCAGCCGTCATTCCCATTTGATTACTGGGCATCCAAATTAGACACCTGGCCTGAATTGGCAGAATATGCATTGCAGGAGCCTGCTTGCCCAGCTGCTAGTGTGCTATCAGAAAGAGTCTTCAGTGCTGCTGGTTCAATATTAACCGAAAAAAGGACTCGTCTGTCTACCCAAAATGTGGATGATCTAACCTTCATTAAAATGAACCACTCCTGGATTTCAAATTATTTTGCCCCACCTTTCACGGCTGACACCTAGCTTTCCTATAAAAAGGTCTTGCTTGTGGACTGGTCTTACTGAGTGTTCCAATCTCTTAATTTGCAGCAGCTGTTTGTCCTGCATACGACATGTTTTACACCTCCCTAAATGGGAAAACTACCCCCAAGGGGCCGTGGTCTCGCCACTTGGCGCAACCACCCGTTAGAGTGCCGTTTGTCTGTAGAGGTGGTTGTGCCCGCTTTTGGTCGACGGCACTGCCACTGGGTCCCTCATAGTACAATAAAGTGTCTCTGGCGGTGGTGGCGCACACCCAACGTCAGACACCGTTGTAACATGAGGGGCCCTGGGCCTGTACCGCCGGCCACAAGAGAGTTTCCCCCCCCCCCCAGCTCAAACTGTGCTTTACCACGTGCAAAATTATCTCTCACAGCTCCACCAATGTTTAGTTTAGGCGCTGACATCCTTCAATGCCTGGCACTGACGATACCAATTTGTTGACATGTATGATGCTAGTTAAAATAGTCAGGGTCAGTGTCCTACATTGACAACAGTAAATACTTAGCGCCAAATAACTATGTCTGAAACTCAGCAGAGGAGACCACCACTGTACCTAAGTATGCCACCCTTTGGTTTTTTTGTTTTGTAGTTTTGCGAGACATTAACATCTATTTATTTTGTTGGGAGTACTAACTGTGTCAGACACTCCTTCCAATCGTCCTCCGCTGACCACACCAATGCTGCCTGTGTACCCCTGTTGCCAAATTGAAGCTGCATGGAGCCTATTTTATTATTTTATGCCTAGTACGCCTGTCTGCGGTCCGTCCTTCCAATTGTCCTCCGCTGACCACACCAATGCTGCCTGTGTACCCCTGTTGCCAAATTTAAGCTGCATGGAGCCTATTTTATTATTTTAGGCCTAGGAAGTCTGTCTGCGGTCCGTCCTTCCAATTGTCCTCCGCTGACCACACCAATGCTGCCTGTGTACCCCTGTTGCCAAATTGAAGCTGCATGGAGCCTATTTTATTATTTTAGGCCTAGGAAGTCTGTCTGCGGTCCCTCCTTACGATTGTCCTCCGCTGACCACACCAATGCTGCCTGTGTACCCCTGTTGCCAAATTGAAGCTGCATGGAGCCTTTTTTATTATTTTAGGCCTAGGAAGTCTGTCTGCGGTCCGTCCTTACGATTGTCCTCCGCTGACCACACCAATGCTGCCTGTGTACCCCTGTTGCCAAATTTAAGCTTCATGGAGCCTATTTTATTATTTTAGGCCTAGGAAGTCTGTCTGCGGTCCGTCCTTCCAATTGTCCTCCGCTGACCACACCAATGCTGCCTGTGTACCCCTGTTGCCAAATTTAAGCTGCATGGAGCCAATTTTATTATTTTAGGCCTAGGAAGTCTGTCTGCGGTCCCTCCTTCCAATTGTTTTCCGCTGACCACACCAATGCTGCCTGTGTACCCCTATTGCTAAATTTAAGCTGCATGGAGCCAATTTTATTATTTTAGGCCTAGGAAGTCTGTCTGCGGTCCGTCCTTCCAATTGTCCTCCGCTGACCACACCAATGCTGCCTGTGTACCCATGTTACAAATTTAAATATGCATGGAGCCAACTTTTTTAGTTACCACATACTACCTTGGTCTGTCTGCATCGCCACTCTATCACGCTGTTCTACACTGGAAAAGCTGAGCTTCAACATTCAGGCTCTCATTAAGTATTTTTAAATGTAACACTGCAGTTGCCCTACTACTTTGTTTGGGGCCTATTTACGGTGTCTGACGCTCCTTGGTGTTCTCCTCCTCCTTGGTGTTCTCCTCCTCCTTGGTGTTCTCCAGGTTTCCTTGTCTGAGCTTCAATCTTCAGGCTCTCGTTAAGTAGCTGTTTTTTTAAAAAGGGTGGTTGGGGCCTACTAACGGTGTGTGTCGCTCCCTGGTGTTGTCCTCCACTGTATAAAGCTGAGCTTCAATTTTCAGGCTCTCGTTAAGTAGCTGTTTTTTTTTTTAAAAGGGTGGTTGGGGCCTACTAACGGTGTGTGCCGCTCCCTGGTGTTGTCCTCCACTGTATAAAGCTGAGCTTCAATTTTCAGGCTCTCGTTAAGTACAGTAGCTGTTTTTTTTAAAAAAGGGTGGTTGGGGCCTACTAACGGTGTGTGCCGCTCCCTGGTGTTGTCCTCCCCTGTATAAAGCTGAGCTTCAATCTTCAGGCTCTCGTTAAGTAGCTGTTTTTTTTTAAAAGGGTGGTTGGGGCCTACTAACGGTGTGTGCCGCTCCCTGGTGTTGTCCTCCACTGTATAAAGCTGAGCTTCAATCTTCAGGCTCTCGTTAAGTAGCTGTTTTTTTTTTAAAAGGGTGGTTGGGGCCTACTAACGGTGTCTGCCGCTCCTGGGTTTTCTACTCCACTGAACTAAGCAATGCCACCTGGTTAGTCCTGTTACCAATTTTGAACTGCATTTAGCCCACTTTATTATTTGGGCCTATATCTGTGTTTCATTCTCAGCCTGCCCATTGCCCAGCCGGTGCTACATGAGTCTTGTGGTACATTGACCCAGACCACTACATTCCCCTTGCACGCTACACAGCCACAATCTGACCCTGCTGAAAGTCAGGTTCCCCTTCCCGCATACTATACCACCTTACACAGGGATAAAGAGGAAGGTGCAGATGAAAGTGCAGGTTCCTTCATCAGGTGGGGGGGGGGCATACTCGTTGGCGACGTCACTGGCACAGGGCCCCTCAGAGTACGCAAACGTGTCGCTGCCAGTGGGAGGCGCCCCCGCCGTGCAAACACACCGCTGTACTTTGAGGGGCTCTGTGCGAGTGCCAATGCGAACGAGTGGGCCCCCCCTGCTTGCTCAGGATCACAGCACTTGCAAAGTTGAAATACTTACCTCTCCCTGCTCCACCGCCGTGACGTAGTCCACATTTCCTGGGCCCACTAAAAACTTGAACCAGCCCTACCCCCTACAACTTTAGCCAAATGACCACCAATTTCCAATGCCCAACTATTATTAAAAAGTTAATTACGATTGACAAGCTTCAGAAACAAGAATGGATGTTTTTGGCATTAAAATGGGCACTGTAGGTGTTTTCCTGGCCCCCCCTCACTGCCGACTATGCTTCCCCATTGACTTGCATTGGGTTTCGTGTTTCGTTCAATCCCCGACTTTTCGCGATAATCGGCCGACTTCACTCGACTCTTGACAAAGTCGGGTTTCGCAAAACCCGACTCGACCCCAAAAAAGTAAAAGTCACTCAACCCTAGTTCCTAATGCATAGCCGGCTGTCAGTCAGTGCCGGGGACGAGGTTACATCCTCACTCACTATGCATGGAGAGGTGACGGAAGCCTCGCTGGTAGCACCCATATGACTGGAAGCCGATTGCTGCCTGGAGGAATAAAATTAATTTCCTCCTGATAGCAGGGTTCTCAGTGCTTTCTTCTTTCTTCGGGCAGGTTCAGAACGCTATAAACCTCCAGACTAACCCCGACCATATTGTTGGTATATGGTACTAGAAGAGCGATGAGAGAGAAGAGCCTTGTACCTGATATTAGCTGGCTGTGCAACGCTAAGTGGTGCCCACAGTCAAAAAAGGAAACTAACTGGGGTTAAAACATGTTTAGTTTAATGTGTAGATTATTGATGAGCAAATGTTTTCTGATGACGTGTTATCCGAGTTTGTAGAGTGTGCTCGGATAATATATTCGTGTCCCTACGTTTGCATGTTTTGCAGCGGTAGGCAGCTGCAACACATGCAGGGATTGTGTGTTTGTTAGGCAATTCCTGCATGTGTTGCGACTGCCTACCGATGCAGTCAGTGACAGATACTGACTGATGACCGGCTCGTGCAGCTTAATATGAAAACCGTACATAACAAGTACGTTCTAGAACCAGAAACACATGGGCCACTTGCACATTGAACAAGTCTGTAGGAACCTGTTCACACCACCAGAAAACTTGAAGACACAAAAGAGCACAGTGAGGTCAAAAATACTCTGTTGTAAAAAAATCACAGTAATCAGCAAGTGCTAGTCAAAAGATGTAAAGAAAACAGGGTATTTAGTTGATACGTTTTTTTGCAAAAAAATGTATACTAAGCTGCTCCACCAAATCGTCAAGGTATACCCTTATAGAGCAGTCCTAACTAATGTATAGAATCCCTATCTGATGTATTTAAAACCTGATCATCTGTATAGTACCTGTATAAGCAGGGACACAAATATATTATTGGAGCACACTCTAGAAACTCGGATAACACTTTATCGGAGCACGTTCACTCATCACTAGTTTAGAAGTCTTTTTAAAGATCTATAATTCATTTAAAGAGGGAGCCAAGCCCTATATACTACAGCAGCAGAGCACAGAAAGAAAAATGTTCTGTCTTTTCAATATTGGCATAGTTCCCGAGGTGACTGTCCTCAACCAGCAAATATCACACTGACTCCTGATTATAGCAATTGAGATCAGGAAAGGAGGACCCCGCTGGACCCCGCCGCACACCGAGAAACGACGCATGCGTACGCAGATGCATTGCCAACTGATGCTAGCGCATGTCCCTGCATACGCCATGTTAAACATAGGTGCGCGTGACGCATGCGGATCTGTGCGGATGACATGCTGCATGAACAGACGCAAATGTGAAACCAGCCTTAGTGTATTATTTTTAAAGCATCTCGTCAGTTAAACATGGCAAGTGGCCAGAGCAGGAGACAGGTAAGCTGTGGCAGATACTCCAACCCACGTGGTCCTGGTTCACTTGTGCTGCACATGGAATCTTCATACCTCTCTGCTTCTTATATGTTCTAGCTGACGCGTCACCTCTACCTTCCCTCTACATATTCCACACAATCTCTCCTCCCCTCTCCCATGTACAACATTGAGGCCTTTCTGACTTTTCTCAATCACTCAAACCATCCACCATACAGCGCACTAAACGCTCCACCTTGTGCCAGTCATTACACTGGTTGCCCATTTGCTACAGAATACAATATAAACTCATATCTCACCCACAAAGCGCTCCATAGTTCTACACAACCCTATATCGCCTCATTTCCGTCACCCTACACGCGCCCTCCATTCTGCAACTGATCGAAGACTATCGTCCTCCATAACCTCCGTCTCCAAGACTTCTCTTGTGCTGCGCCAGTTCTCTGGAATGGACTACCCCAAACAGACTAATCTCTAGCCTCCATGATTTATAGTCTGCTTTAAAAACACATCTCTTTAAACAAGTCTATCACCTCAGCTCGATAACCCAACTCTCCCCTGTTCCCTCCTCCATGGTAATCGTAACCTGCTCCTTCCTATTTCTGTGTCTCCACATCCTCCATGTACCCAGTAGCCCACGGTGACAGATACTGACTGATGACGGGCTCGTGCAGCTTAATATGAAAACCGTACATAACAAGTACCTTCTACCTATTGTCCCCTATTTCCTCATAGGTTGTAACTTGCGAGCAGCAGGACCCTCGCTCCTCTTGAAACTGTTGAAATGTGTAACTTTGTATGGTATTTATTATCCGTACATGTCCCTGTTTAATTGTAAAGCGCTGCGGAATATGTTGGCACTGTCTAAATACAAATTATTAGTAGTAGTATTAGATAATTTCTCAGATTTGATCCCTAACAAGTCATTGTTGTGATAATTGTATAGGAGAAATGGGTGAAGCTTATGAAGGATATGTCCACAAACTGTGTAAACCATAGTAGAAATTACCGTAACTCTCTCCTAAATTGTGAATGTGAACTAACTTATACCCGATTAAATGTAAATGTTTCTGATGGTCACAAGACCTAACCTCAATAAGACGATCACTTCTAAATGAACTCGAAGGCTCAGAGAACCTGTGTCTCCTGATCCTCAGTTACCGCGGTTCTGTTTCTCACGTCATATTGTCCCTTATGTTTTCCACCTCATAGTATCCTAGAATGTTAGAGTTGGAAGGGACCTCCAGGGTCATCGTATACAACTCGCTGCTCAAGGCAGGAGTCACTAAACCATCTCAGACAGATGTCTGTTCAGCTTCTGTTTGAAGACTTCCATTGAAGGAGAACTCACCACCTCTCATGGCTGCCTGTTCCACTCATTGATCACCCTAACTGTCAAAAAGTTTTTTTCTAATATCTAATCTGTATCTTCTCTCTTTCAGTTTCATTCCATTGCTTCTCGTGTTTCCATGTGAAAATGAGAATAGTGATGATCCCTCTACACTGTGACAGCCCTTCAGATATTTGTACACAGCTATTAAGTCTCCTCTTAACCTTCTTTTTGCAGCTAAACATTCCCAGATGCTTTAACCGTTCCTCGTAGGACATACTTTGCAGTCCACTCACCATCCTGGTCACTCTTCCCTGAACGTGCTCCAGTTTGTTGATGTCTTTTTTAAAATGTGGTGCCCAGAACTGGACCCAGTATTCCAGATGAGGCCTGACCAAGGAGGAGCAGAGGGCAATAATGGCTTCATCTGATCTAGACTCTATGCTTCTATTAATACATCCTAGAACTGTGTTTGTCTTTTCTGCTGCTGCATCACACTGTTGACTCATGTTCAGTCTGTGATCTATTAGTATACCCAAGTCTTTTTCACATGTGCTGTTGCTTAGTCCTATTCCTCCCATTCTGTATATAGTAACACAGTTATTAAGGTTGAAGGAAGACTTTAAGACCATCTAGTTCAACCCATAGCCTAACCTAACATGCCCTAACATGTTGATCCAGAGGAAGGCAAAAAAAACCCATGTGGCAAAGAGTAAGCTCCACATTGGGGGAAAAAATTCCTTCCTGACTCCACATACGGCAATCAGACTAGTTCCCTGGATCAACGCCCTATCAAGGAATCTAGTGTATATACCTTGTAACATTATACTTTTCCAGAAAGGTATCCAGTCCTCTCTTACATTTAAGTAATGAATCACTCATTACAACATCATACGGCAGAGAGTTCTGCAGCGGCCCAGAGACCTGGTCGTTGCAGTACTGATGCTCCACCGCTAAGGGGGGTGTTGGTACGTCTGATTGCACTAAAGGAGTTCACCTGATCAGGTATCACACACACTACACTTCACACTCCAGCCACCAGGGGGAGCGGTTCTATCTAGTAGGCCACTCCTCACACTCTGGTAAAACTGGGGGTTGGACAAGAAGACAGGGAGAAGTAACTGGGAGAAGCTAGAGAGAGGACCTGTCAGGGATGGGATCCTGGCAGACTCCTAAGTAAGGACAAGAAGTAAGAAACGGGAATACAGCAAAGAGGCGAGAGAACCAGAAGGAGTTGTGCTGTAACACGAGGCAACATCCTTCTGAGGCGCAAACCATCGGTGGCCGGAACGCCGAACAAGTAAGAGACTCTAAGCATTACTTCAAACCACAGCCGGACAGCCAATTATAGGTTGGCTGTCTCACTTAAACACCTAACCAGACAACGGAGGCAGCTGTGGGAGAGGGGCGACTCTAGGGTCCCGGAAGAACTCCAGGCCTACCCCGTCATACGGGTGCGTCCTACCATATCACCTGGGGGATGGAGAGAACGAATATCAGAGACAGACACAGCAGTTGTGAGGACTATCCCGGGGTGCTCAGCAAGGAAGGACTACAACACACAGGCGCTAGAAGGTAGACACTGATTTCCACCTGTTAAGGGAACTCCGGATGTGCCATCGGACCGGCCGGTCTCAGGCAGCCCTGTTAACAGTGCTCTGGATTGAGTACCTCAAGACCTTCAGTAAAGAGGTAAAGAGACTGCACCCCTGTGTCCTCATTATTCACCGCGACCTGCACCACACCACAACATCATCATTCTCCATTTTCACTGGATGCCCCTCAGCAGGGTCACGGACCGGGTCTAGCCACCGTGACAACCCCAGAGCAGAGACTCAGAGGCCCGGTACCGGGTACCCCTCGGCCCTGCGGCAGTGGGGGCGCTCCAACTTGGCGTCACGAACAGGATCTACTTAAGCCTGAAGAATCAGGTCATGTGTGCCTTAGAACTGTGATTTATTGTGCTTGGACTGTGACTTTTTGCAAAGACTGGGCATTGCTATTGCCGCCAAGAGTTCCCGCCACAATTCGCCATCGCCGCGCACGGAGGGAGGAGCCTTAGCTTCGTGGGCGGAACTGGTCAAAAGGAGCGCGGAACGAGAAAGCGCGGTAAAGCGCCAACCCCGGAAGAGGAACCCCGACCTCCAGCAGGTTAGTAGGAGGAAGGGACGGCCATGTCTGAGTCGGGAGGAGCGGAGGCGGCGTTCGCAGCCGTGGACACAGAGGCAGCTCCGGTCCTCGGAGCGGACGTAGCCGCGGCCCTCATACCACCACCGGTTGCCACAGAGCCCGCTGCCCCCATCAGCCAGTCGGACACTGCCGCTACCACAAAGGCCATAATGCCCTTCTCTATGCCGTACCTGCCCAGGGCGGCCTGGCTCCCGCAATACTCCGGGGAGTCACATACATTCACTGACTTTAAAGAAGGGATCTGCAGCCTGCTCGAGTTCTATCCCCTGACAGAGCCTCAGAAGGTTCATATGATAATCGGCCAACTCTTTGGGGCGGCTCTGAGAGAAGTGAAGTCCTGGCCCGCCGCGGATAAGGGAACTGCACAGCAGGTTTTTGCAAAGCTTAAAGCCACCTTCGATACCCGTACTGCTACAGAAATTAAATTGACTTTCTATGGATGCAAACAGAGACCGCAGGATAGCTAACGGGACTATGCCCTTAATCTCCAGGAGGCGCTGTGGGCCATTAAGCAGAGTGACCCCGGCAGCATGCAGGATGAGGATAAACTCCTGAAAGAGCGGTTCATTGAGTGGCTCCTGTGCAGTCACCAAAGGGGCCAATTGCACTTCCTGGCCATGCAGAATCCAGACTTGACTTTTGCGCAATTCAAGGATAAAGCTATCCAGGCGCTGCAGGAGCGACAGCCCAGCCGCGCAATTCCACCCAGGCGTCCCGCTCTCACATACCACCAAGAGGTGGCGTCGGATGCCCCAGTCGCCACCGAGGCCGATTCCCAGAGCCTAGAGGACGACTCCCCTGCAGGACTCCGCCTCCAGATGCAGGAGCTGACCAAGAGCATTGCTGCCCTAGCCCGGACGGTGCAGTCCCTACAGGAGGCCCCCAAGGAGAAGATCCAGCTGGCCTCCAGACCAGAGGATGTCCCCTGGATGCGACAGAGGAGGACTCCGCCGACCAGAGGCCGGGACGACGATTGCTTCCATCGGGACAGACGATCTATCTGCCGCCGCTGTCACCAGGTGGGCCACCTTGCAAGGTACTGTCCTTTAAATGAGCAACCCCTGGGGCAAAGGGCCAACCCCCAGGAGTAGGACGATCAGGCCCGCAGCATTGGAGAGCCAAATACGTTGGAGGGCGACCAGTTCTTCCTGTTGTGATCGATGGTATCCCCATGAACGCTCTGCTGTACACCGGTTCTCAGGTGACGACTATGTCTTACGTGCTTTATAAACGGTATTGGCAGGACTCCGATATTACTCGTGGCCCCGATGATGATTTCACCATAATAGCCAGTAATGGTCAGCCATTGCCACAAGTGGGGTATAAAGAGGTCACCATCAAGGTGGGGCGGGTGGAATTGAAGGCCCAGGGGATTGTAATTGTTGATATTGACCGCCGTGAATGTAATCCCATGATGACCATTGGTACCAATGTTATAGAAAATTGTCTTGCAGAAGTTATCATCTTGTTGCAACAGGTAGCAGAAACCGCTGGCTACAGTGAACAACGCGCCCTGCAAAAAGAAATCAGAGCTCTGATGCAGAGACAGCAGGTAGAGCTGACTGGTGGTGAAATTGGTCTTGTCACTGTGAGTGATTCAAACCCTATCGCGATACCTCCCAGGAGTGAGATGTTGATATGGTGTCGGGCAGCCATAGGCCTCAGGGGTAAGGACTACCAGGCCCTGGTAGAACCCGTCTATTCAGACAATAGGCCCACTCTCCTAACAGCCAGGGGGGTGGTCGACGTCCGCCAGGGGAGGGTGCCAGTACGTGTCCTTAATTGCGGGGAGGAAGAGGTCCATCTCACCAAGTATGCCACGCTCGCCAAACTGTTCGCCGTCAATAATAGTGTGATACAGACACCTGGACCCTTGGCCCCGTCTAACTTGACGGGGGACAACGGTTCTGCAGGGCACCCGAAAGATTGGTGTCGGGAATTGCACGTGGGCACTGACTCCACCCCATCCCATCAGAAACAGGGGGCCTACAGGGTGGTTCACGAGTACAAGCGGGTATTTAGCAAACACCCCTTAGATTTTGGACAGGTGAAAGGGATCCAACATCATATCCCTACGGGAGATCACCGGCCCATAAAAGAGAGATACCGCCCTGTACCCCCAGCCCATTACCAGTGTGCTAAGGACATGTTGCGAGAAATGAAGGAGGCTGGGGTGGTGAGAGACAGTTGTAGCCCCTGGGCAGCTCCGTTAGTCCTTGTTAAAAAGAAAGATGACACAATGAGGATGTGCGTTGATTACAGGCAGTTGAATCGCATTACACATAAGGACGCATACCCACTGCCCAGGATAGAGGAGTCTCTGGCTGCCCTAAAGTCTGCTAACTATTTCTCTACCTTAGATCTCACCAGTGGGTACTGGCAGGTTCCCGTGGCGGAGGCGGACAAAGAGAAGACGGCCTTCACGACACCGATGGGTCTCTGCGAATTCAACTACATGCCCTTCGGATTGTGCAATAATAATAATAATAATTTTTATTTATATAGCGCATACATATTCCGCATGCGCTTTACAACTTATAGAGAGGACTTGTACAGACAGTAGACATTACAGCATAACAGAAATCACAGTTCAAAACAGATACCAGGAGGAATGAGGGCCCTGCTCGCAAGCTTACAAACTATGAGGAAAAGGGGAGACACGAGAGGTGGATGGTAACAATTGCTTTAGTTATTTGGACCAGCCATAGTGTAAGGCTCGGGTGTTCATGTAAAGCTGCATGAACCAGTTAACAGCCTGCAATGCCCTGGGGACGTTCCAGAGGATGATGGAGTGCTGTCTGGGGCACAAGAACTTTGAAACCGTACTGCTGTATTTGGATGATGTCATTGTCTTCTCTAAGACCTACGAAGACCATCTGAAACACCTGGCTGAAGTGTTTGAAGCCCTGTCCAACTTTGGCTTAAAGGTGAAACCGTCCAAATGTCATCTGCTGAAACCCAAAGTGCAGTACCTGGGCCATGTGGTGAGCGCTGAAGGAGTAGCCCCAGACCCCGACAAGGTCACGGTGATCCAAGACTGGCCGAAGCCCAGCAACCTCCACGAAGTCCGGCAGTTCCTTGGGCTGGTAGGCTATTACTGAAGGTTCATTAAGGACTTCACCAAGAAGGCCGCGCCCTTGCAAGACCTGTTGGTGGGCCAATCAAAGAAGACCAAGGGGAAGAACGCCCCATTTGATTGGAATGAGGGGCTGGAAGGATCCTTCACTTGTTTGAAGTCGGCACTGACGGGAGAAGAGGTACTGGCCTACCCCGAATATGACCAACCGTTTGTGCTGTACACGGATGCCAGCAATGTGGGATTGGGAGCCGTGCTGTCCCAGGTCCAGAAAGGCAAGGAGAGGGTGATCGCTTACGCCAGCAGGAAGCTCCGTCCCACGGAAAGGAACCCTGACAACTACAGTTCCTTTAAACTGGAGTTCCTTGCCATCGTCTGGGCAGTGACAGAGAGGTTAAAACACTACCTGGCCTCAGCGAAATTCACCGTCTTCACGGATAATAATCCGCTGACGCACTTGGATACAGCCAAACTCGGGGCCTTGGAACAGCGGTGGATGGCCCGGCTGTCCAACTACGACTTCACCATCAAGTACCGGGCAGGACGCAAGAATGCAAATGCCGATGCCTTGTCCCGGATGCCCAATTTGCCAGAAACGGGGGAGGACCCAGAGGCACTTGAAGAGGTAGAGTTGCCTGCGTTCCATCGCCCCAAAGCCGCTCAGTACTCCCATCATGTGAAGAACCGGTACAAGAACCAACAGGATGCCACGCTGAATCCCCTACCCCATTACGGGTGGGCGGAGACCCAGGATGGTGACCCCGCGGTCCGTCGGGTGAAAGAGCTCCTGACACAGGCAGGGTTGCATCCCGGCCCAGATGATCCACAGGAGACACGACAGCTGTGGAAGGGGAGAAGCAAACTGTTTATCCATGATGGCAAGCTGTGCCGGAGGAACATCGACCCGCGTACTCATGAATTGGTATGGCAGATAGTGGTGCCGAGGCGAGATGCGCCCATGGTTCTGGGAGCCTACCACGATGGAGCCGGACACTTCGGATGGAGGAAGCTGGAGAGGCTACTCTGAGGGAGGTTCTATTGGATTGGCATGAAGAGAGCCATTGAGAAGTGGTGTCGGGAGTGCGGTCCATGTAGCCTACGCAGGAAGGACCGTGACAGCCAACGGGCTCCCTTGCAGCCCATCATCACCAAACGGCCGCTCGAGCTGGTCGCGCTGGATCATGTGAAGCTGACACCTAGCCGGTCAGGCTATATCTACACTCTTACCATCGTAGATCACTACTCCAGATTTTTGGTGGTCGTACCTGTCAAGGATCTAACGGCCAGGACGGCTGCCAAGGCCTTCCAGCAGTACTTTTGTAGGCCCCATGGGTACCCGGAGAAGGTACTGACCGATCAGGGACCAGCATACGAAGCAGAGGTGTTTCAAGAGTTCTGCCATCTGTACGGGTGTAAGAAGATCAGAACCACACCGTACCATCCCCAAAACAACGGGATGTGTGAAAAGATGAACCAAGTGGTGATCAACTTACTGAAGACCTTGCCCGTAGAGGAGCGGATCCTGTGGCCAATAAAGTTGCCTGACTTGGTGGACATATACAATCATATCCCAGTAAATTCCACCAACTGCACTCCAGCGTACCTGATGCGAGGAAGATCTAGCAAGTTACCCGTTGACCTGGACATGGGGGTCCTAGTCCCCGAAGATACCTCGCCGGATGCAGATTGGGATGCAGAAAGGCAGCGAAGGTACCGCAAAGTACAGGAATGCGTGGAAAGAAGTCTCGCCCAGGCTAGACAAAAACAAGAAAGAGACTACAACCAGCATGCTCCTGCAATTCCCTTGTCACCCGGTGAGCACGTACTCAAACGAAAGACGAGGCTACACAAACTCGACGACCAATGGGAAGCGGAACCGTATACCGTCCTGCCATCCGATTTCGACAACACGAAGGTTTGTCTCATCAGCAAGGATGGAGGGGAGACCTCGACGGCGATATCCAGGGACCACCTTAAAGTCTGCCCTGATAAGTTGAGAGAGAGGGAAACGGATCCAGGAACCTCCCCACCTGTAGAAAAGGAGAAGATGATCCACACTGTTCTTGGTGATTTTCCCCAGTCCTGGACTCAGATAAATCAGGCCATCGTGGTACCTGTTCTAACGTTCCACCAGCCGAACCCACCAGAACTAATTGTGGTGCCAGATCATCCAGGCTCGCAATCTCAGCAGACCCTACCTGAAGATGCCATGCCAACCGTTGAACCGGCAAATCCTCCCTCTGCTATCGGCGAATCTGCCGTACCCACTGTTGGTAGCAGCAGCCCTGAGAGCTCCCGCCTGCCAGTGCTACCCAGACTCACTAGAAGCGTAGCTAGAAGACAGTGCACTACACCAGCGGTAGCAAGCATAGCGGGCCCTGTTAGGCCAATAGCAACCCCTGCGCTGCGAAGGTCTACATGCAGCACCAAGAATCAAACTCCCCTCCGCTACAAAACTTGGAGGTATTAATGAGGGCTGCTTTGTAGTTGAAAATGTTTGTGTGCATATCTTTTGTTACAGGTTTTAAAATGGACAACGGAGTAATGGACAGTGAATTGCTCCAAAAACTTCTAAGAGGGGACCCCTTTGTTTACTCGGGGTCCCCGCTGTTTCAACCACTGAACTGAGAGTCATAAACTGTGCATGACCTAAGTTTCGCAACGTTCAAGAGTCCTCACCTCCCATAAAGGGAAGCACTGTTATGTTTAATTGTTTAAGATATTTCGAAATTTTGTGTGTTTTCTGTTAACATGTATTGTTGTTCTTACTTTCCCAGTCCG
This sequence comes from Ranitomeya variabilis, assembly GCF_051348905.1. Lineage (NCBI taxonomy): Eukaryota > Metazoa > Chordata > Amphibia > Anura > Dendrobatidae > Ranitomeya > Ranitomeya variabilis. The sequence goes on along the minus strand of NC_135232.1, from coordinate 1,834,949 downwards.
GGAGTACTGGATTTAACCGGGGGAAAGTGCAGCGCCCCAGAGACCTGGTCGTTGCAGTACTGATGCTCCGCCGCTAAGGGGAGTGATGGTACGTCTGATTGCACTAAAGGAGTTCACCTGACCAGGTATCACACACACTACACTTCACACTCCGGCCACCAGGGGGAGCGGTTCTATCTAGTAGGCCACTCCTCACACTCTGGTAAAACTGGGGGTTGGACAGGAAGACAGGGAGAAGTAACTGGGAGAAGCTAGAGAGAGGACCTGTCAGGGATGGGATCCTGGCAGACTCCTAAGTAAGGACAAGAAGTAAGAAATGGGAATACAGCAAAGAGGCGAGAGAACCAGAAGGAGTTGTGCTGTAACACGAGGCAACATCCTTCTGAGGCGCAAACCATCGGTGGCCGGAACGCCGAGCAAGTAAGAGACTCTAAGTATTACTTCAAACCACGGCCGGACAGCCAATTATAGGTTGGCTGTCTCACTTAAACACCTAAGCAGACAACGGAGGCAGCTGTGGGAGAGGGGCGACTCTAGGGTCCCGGAAGAACTCCAGGCCAGGGCCGGACTGGCCATCGGGCATTTCTGGCAAATGCCAGAAGGGCCGGTCCTTGTAATGGGCCGCTAGACATATCGCCCCCTCCGCGTTGTCAGTGGGCGTTCCAGAGTTCACTTCAGCAGCCAGCACGCCAGGCGTCATTTGCTTTCCTTGCACATTTGATCGCGCCGTATTAGGAGGAAGTGGGCGGTCTGATGTCCTGATCACTAGCGCTGCAGTGAGGTAACAAAGAAACAGGATGAGGGGCCGTGCTGTGCTGTGCTGTGCTGCTCCGGTCATGCCTCCCACTGCAGCCTGTGATCAGGACATCAGACCGCCCACTTCTCCCTGTCTAGTGAGGTGACAGGGCATGAGGGGGTGCAAACATTTTTCTATGCACTGATTTTTATTTTTTTTTGCTTCTCCGTTTTCAGCCATTCAAAAAAGGGGCGTGCCATGCTGGAGAAGAACACTGGCCAATGAGCATCAGATTGATAGAAGAGCTGATTGGCCAGTGCTCCTGTCCCCCTGCACTGGGCGCCTCTGAGGGGGAGCCTGCAATCAAGCTGCAAGGTCAGGAATATCTACCTGTGTGTGCTCCAAGGGACCGATAGAGAAGCTGCTCAATTCCCCACGATCACATCTTCTCCTGCTCTGGTCCACAGCCCTGACAGAGAAGGAGAGAGCGGGGGAGGTGCTGGGAAAGTGCTTCCTGTGAGCGGGAGAAGCTACACATGTATATCAGCCTCTGCTGCAGCACAGAGTGTGTGTGTGTTTGTGTTTTCTGTAGTGTGTATGTGTCACATGTGTGTGTGTGTTACATGTGTGTGAGGTATCTGTAGCATACCTCCCAACTTTTGAAGATGGGAAAGAGGGACAAAGTTTGCGGCGTGCGAAGCGCGCCGCGGCAAATTTTAGGCCATGCCTCTGACCACACCCATTCATAATTAGTCACACCCATATCCACGTCCCAACCACACCCATTTAGCACTGCTGATCACACTGTTTCATATACAATAATTATAAACAAAAAAATATGGCCACACAGTGCCCCATACTGTATAATGGCCGCACATGATGCTCCATACTGTATAATGGCCACACATGATGCTCCATACTGTATAATGGCCACACAGTGCCCCATACTGTATAATGGCCGCACATGATGCTCCATACTGTATAATGACCGCACATGATGCTCCATACTGTATAATGAACACACATGACGCTCCATACTGTATAATGACCGCACATGATGCTCCATACTGTATAATGAACACACATGACGCTCCATACTGTATAATGACCGCACATGATGCTGCACACTGTATAATGGCCGCACATGATGCTCCATACTGTATAATGACCGCACATGATGCTCCATACTGTATAATGGCCACACAGTGCTCCATACTGTATAATGGCCACACAGTGCTCCATACTGTATAATGGCCACACAGTGCTCCATTCTGTTTAATGGCCACACAGTGCTCCATTCTGTATAATGGCAACACAGTGCTCCATACTGTATAATGACCACACAGTGCTCCATACTGTATAATGGCCACACATAATGCTCCATACTGTATAATGGCCACACATGATGCTCCATACTGTATAATGGCCGCACATGATGCTCCATACTGTATAATGACCACACATGATGCTCCATACTGTATAATGGCTGCACATGCTGCATACTGTATAATGACCGCACATGATGCTCCATACTGTATAATGACCGCACATGATGCTCCATACTGTATGACTGCAATGGTGCTCCATACTGTATAATGGCCGCACATGCTGCATACTGTATAATGACTGCACATGATGCTCCATACTGTATAATGACCGCACATGATGCTGCATACTGTATAATGACCGCACATGATGCTCCATACCGTATACTGGCTGCACATGATGCTCCATACTGTATAATGGCCACAGTTCTCCATACTGTATAATGACATACAGGCACGCAGCTCACACACACGCTCGCACACACGCACACAGCTCACACACACGGCTCACACACAGCTCACACACGCACACAGCTCACACACACGCAGCATCACACACACGAACGCAGCATCACACACACACGCAGTATCACACATACACACGCAGCTCACAAACACATGCAGCTTTGGCACAAATGCATCACACACGCAGCCATCAAACACACACACGCAGCCATCACACACACACGCAGCCATCACACACACACACGCAGCCATCACACACACGCAGCCATCACATACACACCAGATACCTCATACACACATGACACACATGCAGCATCTCACACACACACATGCAGCATCACACACACACACACGCAGCATCACATACACACACACATGCAGCATCACACACACACATGCAGCATCACACACATAGACCAAAACACGGAGAAAAAAGTCCACTTCAACATATTTAGAAAACAATATACAAAAGGTTTATTAAGTAATCAATCATGTACAAATACAAATACGTAAAATACGAAACATGGGTGTATTGTTAATACCGCCATATAGCAGAAGACACATAGAGGAGAAAATGCGGCAATGACCAAGTCAGGGGGGGAGTACATATATACACCTATTGGGTGGCAGCGTCAGCTCAAAAAGTAAAGAGAACGTACGACCAAATACAATCACTGTGTCTAACTCACATGGCTAAATAGCCCAAAGTACAAGATCACATCTTCATAAGTACATATAACTGCTGCTTACCCATTATGGATCAGGTGTGTTCTCCCCACCTCACTCGGTCCCCCCGACCGTGTTTTGGTCTATGTATTGGTTTGGAGTAGTCCCAGAAGGGCACCCGAGGAGTGCCTAGAGAGAGTTGGTATTTACCACTCATCTATACAAAGTATATTGGTGCTTCATGACTGTAATATTAAGCATCACACACATGCAGCATCACACACACACATGCAGCATCACACACACACATGCAGCATCACACACACACATGCAGCATCACACACACACATGCAGCATCACACACACACACATGCAGCATCACACACACACACATGCAGCATCACACACACATGCAGCATCACACACACACATGCAGCATCACACACACACACGCAGCATCACACACACGCAGCATCACACACACACACATGCAGCATCACACACACACATGCAGCATCACACACACACATGCAGCATCACACACACATGCAGCATCACACACACACACATGCAGCATCACACACACACATGCAGCATCACACACACACATGCAGCATCACACACACAAACACACACATGCAGCATCACACACACATGCAGCATCACACACACATGCAGCATCACACACACACATGCAGCATCACACACACACACACATACAGCATCACACACACACACATGCAGCATCACACACACACATGCAGCATCACACACACACATGCAGCATCACACACATGCAGCATCACACACACACACACACAATCTCCTCTGTGGTGCAGGGGCGGCTGATGCCCATGTGCAGCTCTTCAGTATCTCCGGCTGCTCACAGCTCTGCACTGTCCCGGCACCTCCCCCGTCTCTCCTTCTCTGCCGGGATACCAGATAAGAGCAGGAGAACCCAGAGCTCCGTGCACACACAGGAGGTAGTGAGTCGCTGACCTTTCATCTTGATTGCTGCTGGCTCTCTTCCTCAGCGTGGCAGCGCAGCGCAGCGCCGCACAGGGGGCGGCTTTGTCGCTCGGGAGGTGACCCACCCAGCTTTTATAAAAAAAAAAACAGCCACAAACCTAAGTTACTCAGGTGCCGCCCCCTGCATTGTCCCCGCCCTAGGCAGGTAGTGCGGGGCAACTAATGTCCCGTCCGGGATCCCGGGGCTGACTGTCAAAATCAGGACAGTCCCGCGGGATCCGGGACTGTTGGGAGGTATGTCTGTAGTGTGTGTGTGCGTTACATGTGTGAGGTAATTGTAGTGTGTGTTACATGTGTGTGCGGTATCTATAGTGTGTATGTGTTACATGTGTGTGAGGTAACTGTAGTGTGTGTTACATGTGTGTGCGGTATCTAGTGTGTATGTGTTACATGTGTGTGAGGTATCTGTAGTGTGTATTACTTGGGTGTGAGGTATCTAGTGTGTGTTACATGTGTGAGGTATCTAGTGTGTTACATGTGTGTGAGGTATCTGCAGTGTGTATGTGTTACATGTTTGTGAGGTAACTGTAGTGTGTGTTATGTGTGTGCTCAGTGCTGTATTTTTTAGCATATTCTTCAATGTGATAATAGTCTGCAGGCCATCTGTGTTGAATTCATGTCTATTCCCCCTATGGCCACTGCAGGTTACATATGTAAAGTGGTATAACACATTTGATTGGTTTAACAAATAAAGCAAAAAAGTCGGCACAGCCTGTCAGTGCTTTACGATTTGATTCTACGACACTCGTATGTGGGCTGGTGAGTTTTTATTTGTGCCAGGGCTGCTTTTTAGTCCCAGTCCGGCCCTGCTCCAGGCCTACCCCGTCATATGGGTGCGTCCTACCATATCACCTGGGGGACGGAGAGAACGAATATCAGAGACAGACAGAATCAGTTGTGAGGACTATCCCGGGGTACTCAGCAGGGAAGGACTACAACACACAGGCGCTAGAAGGTAGACACTGATTCCCACCTGTTAAGGGAACTCCTGATGTGAAATTGGACCGGCCGGTCTCAGGCAGCCCTGTTAGCAGTGCTCTGGATTGAGTACCTCAAGACCTTCAGTAAAGAGGTAAAGAGACTGCACCCCTGTGTCCTCGTTATTCACCGCGACCTGCACCACACCACAACATCATCATTCTCCATTTTCACTGGACGCCCCACAGCAGGGTCACGGACCGGGTCTAGCCACCGTGACAACCCCAGAGCAGAGACTCAGAGGCCCGGTACCGGGTACCCTTCGGCCCTGCGGCAGTGGGGGAGCTCCAGTTCCATAGTCTCACTGCTCTTACAGTAAAGAACCCGCGTCTGTTATTATGCTTAAACCTTCTTTCCTCCAGACGTAGAGGATGCCCCCTTGTCCCTGTCACCGGTCTATGATTAAAAAGATCATCAGAAAGGTCTTTGTACTGTCCCCTCATATATTTATACAGTAACATAAGATCACCCCTTAGCTTTCATTTTTCCAAACTAAACAGCCCCAAGTGTAATAACCTGTCTTGGTAGATGCTTTTTTTCATTTTTATTGCCCAGATGTAGTTCTTTGCATTTTTCCTTATTGAAAACCATTCTGTTAGTTGCTGCCCACTGCTCCAGTTTATTTATCTTTTTGAATCCTCTCTCTCTCTTCTCTAGTATTAGTGTCTATTAGTGGCTGCCCATTGTTCCAGCTTGGCTAGATCCTTCCGCATCCTTTCTCTGTCTTCTCTAGTGTTAAGGTACCTTCACATTAAGCGACGCTGCAGCGATAGCGACAACGATGCCGAGGTCCCCGGGTAACCAGGGTAAACATCGGGTTACTAAGCGCAGGGCCGCGCTTAGTAACCCGATGTTTACCCTGGTTACCAGCGTAAAATGTAAAAAAAAACAAACAGTACATACTTACATTCGCGTCCCCCGGCGTCCGCTTCCTGCACTGACTGAGCGCCGGCCCTAACAGCAGAGCGGTGACGTCACCGCTGTGCTGTACTTTCACTTTCACTTTACGGCGCTCAGTCAGTGTGGGAAGTGGACGCCGGGGGATGCGAAGGTGAGTATGTACTGTTTGTTTTTTTTACATTTTACACTGGTAACCAGGGTAAACATCAGGTTACTAAGCGCGGCCCTGCGCTTAGTAACCCGATGTTTACCCTGGTTACCAGTGTAAAACATCGCTGGTATCGTTGCTTTTGCTGTCAAACACAATGATACACGGCGATCTGACGACCAAATAAAGTTCTAAACTTTATTCAGCGACCAGCGACATCACAGCAGGATCCTGATCGCTGCTGCGTGTCAAACGAAACGATATCGCTAGCCAGGACGCTGCAACGTCACAGATCGCTAGCGATATCGTTTAGTGTGAAGGTACCTTTACCTATCCCTCCTAGCTTTGCATCAATTGCACATTTGATTAGTTTACCTTCAGTTCTTTTATCTAGATCATTTATAAAAGTGTTGAACAACACTGAGGCCAGGACAGAGCCTTGTTTTACCCCACTTGAAACACTCCAATCCAATTGGATGTGCAACCATTTATTACCAGTCTTTATCTCCTTCATCATGAAGACGCCGGCAGGACGAGATCCCTCCAGCTGATCCAGTGCTCATCTCTCCTCCTCCTGAATGACCCCGAGGATGGACGAGGACAGGGATGAGACCACCAGAAGATTATTCCACTTGGCCCTGGAGATCATCTCCCTGCTGAGCGGAGAGGTAACTCCTCTACATTTCTATCAGCTTTATTGTGTTCTGTGACAAGTCCGACATCGGGAGGAGGAAATCCAGAATAGAGAGAAGGATTCTCTCCTGTAAGAGCAGTGATTGTGTGGAGCTCTCTGCCCGGAGGAGTTGTCATGGGGATTCCCTGTAAGAGCTGTACAGGGGCCGGGATGTCTGTCCGGAGGGGAATAATATTCCCGGTTATGGCCCCAGATTACTGCAGACGATTATTGATCCCGGGATTTCTACTGATTGTCAGATCTGGAGTCGGGAAGGAATCTTCTCCCTAAGTGACTCTCTCCATACACAGGATTACACAATAGTGAGGAAGACACCGGGGGACGGTGTGACTCCCATCATCCATCTCCAGGAGTCAGGAGGGCGGAGCCCGGGCCCCATCACAGAGCCTCCCCCGCACTCCCTGCTACATGAGAGGAACAAGAAGATCCTGGAGCTCAGCAACAAGATGATTGAGCTGCTGAGCGGAGAGGTGACTGCTGGGACATTATACAGCACTGGAGGATTCTGGGTGATGAGCGGAGAGGTGACTGCTGGGACATTATACGGCACTGGGGGATTCTGGGTGATGAGCGGAGAGGTGACTGCTGGGATATAATACAGCACTGGAGGATTCTGGGTGATGAGCGGAGAGGTGACTGCTGGGACATTATACAGCACTGGAGGATTCTGGGTGATGAGCGGAGAGGTGACTGCTGGGACATTATACAGGACTGGAGGATTCTGGGTGATGAGCGGAGAGGTGACTGCTGGGACATTATACAGCACTGGAGGATTCTGGGTGATGAGCGGAGAGGTGACTGCTGGGAAATTATACAGGACTGGAGGATTCTGGGTGATGAACGGAGAGGTGACTGCTGGTACATTATACAGCACTGGAGGATTCTGGGTGATGACAGGAGAGGTGACTGCTGGGACATTATACAGCACTGGAGGATTCTGGGTGATGAGCGGAGAGGTGACTGCTGGGACATTATACAGCACTGGAGGATTCTGGGTGATGAGCGGAGAGGTGACTGCTGGGACATTATACAGCACTGGAGGATTCTGGGTGATGAGCGTAGAGGTGACTGCTGGGACATTATACAGCACTGGAGGATTCTGGGTGATGAGCGGAGAGGTGACTGCTGGGACATTATACAGGACTGGAGGATTCTGGGTGATGAGCGGAGAGGTGACTGCTGGGACATTATACAGCACTGGAGGATTCTGGGTGATGAGCGGAGAGGTGACTGCTGGGACATTATACGGCACTGGGGGATTCTGGGTGATGAGCGGAGAGGTGACTGCTGGGACATTATACAGCACTGGAGGATTCTGGGTGATGAGCGGAGAGGTGACTGCTGGGACATTATACAGGACTGGAGGATTCTGGGTGATGAGCGGAGAGGTGACTGCTGGGACATTATACAGCACTGGAGGATTCTGGGTGATGAGCGGAGAGGTGACTGCTGGGAAATTATACAGGACTGGAGGATTCTGGGTGATGAGCGGAGAGGTGACTGCTGGTACATTATACAGCACTGGAGGATTCTGTGTGATGAGCGGAGAGGTGACTGCTGGGACATTATACAGCACTGGAGGATTCTGGGTGATGAGCGTAGAGGTGACTGCTGGGACATTATACAGCACTGGAGGATTCTGGGTGATGAGCGGAGAGGTGACTGCTGGGACATTATACAGCACTGGAGGATTCTGGGTGATGAGCGGAGAGGTGACTGCTGGGACATTATACAGCACTGGAGGATTCTGGGTGATGAGCGTAGAGGTGACTGCTGGGACATTATACAGCACTGGAGGATTCTGGGTGATGAGCGGAGAGGTGACTGCTGGGACATTATACAGGACTGGAGGATTCTGGGTGATGAGCGGAGAGGTGACTGCTGGGACATTATACAGCACTGGAGGATTCTGGGTGATGAGCGGAGAGGTGACTGCTGGGACATTATACAGGACTGGAGGATTCTGGGTGATGAGCAGAGAGGTGACTGCTGGGACATTATACAGCACTGGAGGATTCTGGGTGATGAGCGGAGAGGTGACTGCTGGGACATTATACAGCACTGGAGGATTCTGGGTGATGAGCGGAGAGGTGACTGCTGGGACATTATACAGGACTGGAGGATTCTGGGTGATGAGCGGAGAGGTGACTGCTGGGAAATTATACAGGACTGGAGGATTCTGGGTGATGAGCGGAGAGGTGACTGCTGGGACATTATACAGCACTGGAGGATTCTGGGTGATGAGCGGAGGTGACTGCTGGGAGATTATACAGCACTGGAGGATTCTGGGTGATGAGCGGAGAGGTGACTGCTGGGACATTATACAGCACTGGAGGATTCTGGGTGATGAGCGGAGAGGTGACTGCTGGGACATTATACAGCACTGGAGGATTCTGGGTGATGAGCTGAGAGGTGACTGCTGGGACATTATACAGGACTGGAGGATTCTGGGTGATGAGCGGAGAGGTGACTGCTGGGAAATTATGCAGGACTGGAGGATTCTGGGTGATGAGCGGAGGTGACTGCTGGGAGATTATACAGCACTGGAGGATTCTGGGTGATGAGCGGAGAGGTGACTGCTGGGACATTATACAGGACTGGAGGATTCTGGGTGATGAGCGGAGAGGTGACTGCTGGGAGATTATACAGCACTGGAGGATTCTGGGTGATGAGCGGAGAGGTGACTGCTGGGACATTATACAGCACTGGAGGATTCTGGGTGATGAGCGGAGAGGTGACTGCTGGGACATTATACAGGACTGGAGGATTCTGGGTGATGAGCGGAGAGGTGACTGCTGGGACATTATACAGGACTGGAGGATTCTGGGTGATGAGCGGAGAGGTGACTGCTGGGACATTATACAGCACTGGAGGATTGTGGGTGATGAGCGGAGAGGTGACTGCTGGGACATTATACGGCACTGGAGGATTCTGGGTGATGAGCGGAGAGGTGACTGCTGGGACATTATACAGCACTGGAGGATTCTGGGTGATGAGCGGAGAGGTGACTGCTGGGACATTATACAGGACTGGAGGATTCTGAGTGATGAGCGGAGAGGTGACTGCTGGGACATTATACAGCACTGGAGGATTCTGGGTGATGAGCGGAGAGGTGACTGCTGGGAAATTATACAGGACTGGAGGATTCTGGGTGATGAGCGGAGAGGTGACTGCTGGTACATTATACAGCACTGGAGGATTCTGGGTGATGAGCGGAGAGGTGACTGCTGGGACATTATACAGCACTGGAGGATTCTGGGTGATGAGCGGAGAGGTGACTGCTGGGACATTATACAGCACTGGAGGATTCTGGGTGATGAGCGGAGAGGTGACTGCTGGGACATTATACAGCACTGGAGGATTCTGGGTGATGAGCGGAGGTGACTGCTGGGAGACTATACAGCACTGGAGGATTCTGGGTGATGAGCGGAGAGGTGACTGCTGGGACATTATACAGCACTGGAGGATTCTGGGTGATGAGCGGAGAGGTGACTACTGGGACATTATACAGCACTGGAGGATTCTGGGTGATGAGCGGAGAGGTGACTGCTGGGACATTATACAGGACTGGAGGATTCTGGGTGATGAGCGGAGAGGTGACTGCTGGGAAATTATACAGGACTGGAGGATTCTGGGTGATGAGCGGAGGTGACTGCTGGGAGATTATACAGCACTGGAGGATTCTGGGTGATGAGCGGAGAGGTGACTGCTGGGACATTATACAGGACTGGAGGATTCTGGGTGATGAGCGGAGAGGTGACTGCTGGGACATTATACAGCACTGGAAGATTCTGGGTGATGAGCGGAGAGGTGACTGCTGGGACATTATACAGGACTGGAGGATTCTGGGGGATGAGTGCAGAAGTGACTGCTGGGACATTATACAGCACTGGAGGATTCTGGGGGATGAGTGCAGAAGTGACTGCTGGGACATTATACAGCACTGGAGGATTCTGGGTGATGAGCGGAGAGGTGACTGCTGGGACATTATACAGCACTGGAGGATTCTGGGGGATGAGTGCAGAAGTGACTGCTGGGACATTATACAGCACTGGAGGATTCTGGGTGATGAGCGGAGAGGTGACTGCTGGGACATTATACAGCACTGGAGGACTCTGGGTGATGAGCGGAGAGGTGACTGCTGGGACATTATACAGCACTGGAGGATTCTGGGTGATGAGCGGAGAGGTGACTGCTGGGACATTATACAGGACTGGAGGATTCTGGGTGATGAGCGGAGAGGTGACTGCTGGGACATTATACAGCACTGGAGGATTCTGGGTGATGAGCGGAGAGGTGACTGCTGGGACATTATACAGCACTGGAGGATTCTGGGTGATGAGCGGAGAGGTGACTGCTGGGACATTATACAGGACTGGAGGATTCTGGGTGATGAGCGGAGAGGTGACTGCTGGGAAATTATACAGGACTGGAGAATTCTGGGTGATGAGCGAAGGTGACTGCTGGGAGATTATACAGCACTGGAGGATTCTGGGTGATGAGCGGAGAGGTGACTGCTGGGACATTATACAGGACTGGAGGATTCTGGGTGATGAGCGGAGAGGTGACTGCTTGGAGATTATACAGCACTGGAGGATTCTGGGTGATGAGCGGAGAGGTGACTGCTGGGACATTATACAGCACTGGAGGATTCTGGGTGATGAGCGGAGAGGTGACTGCTGGGACATTATACAGGACTGGAGGATTCTGGGTGATGAGCGGAGAGGTGACTGCTGGGACATTATACAGCACTGGAAGATTCTGGGTGATGAGCGGAGAGGTGACTGCTGGGACATTATACAGGACTGTAGGATTCTGGGGGATGAGTGCAGAAGTGACTGCTGGGACATTATACAGCACTGGAGGATTCTGGGGGATGAGTGCAGAAGTGACTGCTGGGACATTATACAGCACTGGAGGATTCTGGGTGATGAGCAGAGAGATGACTGCTGGGACATTATACAGCACTGGAGGATTCTGGGGGATGAGTGCAGAAGTGACTGCTGGGACATTATACAGCACTGGATGATTCTGGGTGATGAGCGGAGAGGTGACTGCTGGGACATTATACAGCACTGGAGGACTCTGGGTGATGAGCGGAGAGGTGACTGCTGGGACATTATACAGCACTGGAGGATTCTGGGTGATGAGCGGAGAGGTGACTGCTGGGACATTATACAGGACTGGAGGATTCTGGGTGATGAGCGGAGAGGTGACTGCTGGGAAATTATACAGGACTGGAGGATTCTGGGTGATGAGCGGAGGTGACTGCTGGGAGATTATACAGCACTGGAGGATTCTGGGTGATGAGCGGAGAGGTGACTGCTGGGACATTATACAGGACTGGAGGATTCTGGGTGATGAGCGGAGAGGTGACTGCTGGGACATTATACAGGACTGGAGGATTCTGGGTGATGAGCGGAGAGGTGACTGCTGGGACATTATACAGGACGGGAGGATTCTGTGTGATGAGCGGAGAGGTGACTGCTGGGACATTATACAGGACTGGAGGATTCTGGGTGATGAGCGGAGAGGTGACTGCTGGGACATTATACAGCACTGGAGGATTCTGGGTGATGAGCGGAGAGGTGACTGCTGGGACATTATACAGCACTGGAGGATTCTGGGTGATGAGCGGAGAGATGACTCCTGGGAGATTATACAGCACTGGAGGATTCTGGGTGATGAGCGGAGAGGTGACTGCTGGGACATTATACAGGACGGGAGGATTCTGTGTGATGAGCGGAGAGGTGACTGCTGGGACATTATACAGGACTGGAGGATTCTGGGTGATGAGCGGAGAGGTGACTGCTGGGAAATTATACAGGACTGGAGGATTCTGGGTGATGAGCGGAGAGGTGACTGCTGGGACATTATACAGCACTGGAGGATTCTGGGTGATGAGCGGAGAGGTGACTGCTGGGACATTATACAGCACTGGAGGATTCTGGGTGATGAGCGGAGAGGTGACTGCTGGGACATTATACAGCACTGGAGGATTCTGGGTGATGAGCGGAGAGGTGACTGCTGGGACATTATACAGCACTGGAGGATTCTGGGTGATGAGCGGAGAGGTGACTGCTGGGACATTATACAGCACTGGAGGATTCTGGGTGATGAGCGGAGAGGTGACTGCTGGGACATTATACAGGACTGGAGGATTCTGGGTGATGAGCAGAGAGGTGACTGCTGGGACATTATACAGCACTGGAGGATTCTGGGTGATGAGCGGAGAGGTGACTGCTGGGACATTATACAGCACTGGAGGATTCTGGGTGATGAGCGGAGAGGTGACTGCTGGGACATTATACAGCACTGGAGGATTCTGGGTGATGAGCGGAGAGGTGACTGCTGGGACATTATACAGCACTGGAGGATTCTGGGTGATGAGCGGAGAGGTGACTGCTGGGACATTATACAGGACTGGAGGATTCTGGGTGATGAGCGGAGAGGTGACTGCTGGGACATTATACAGCACTGGAGGATTCTGGGTGATGAGCGGAGAGGTGACTGCTGGGACATTATACAGGACTGGAGGATTCTGGGTGATGAGCGGAGAGGTGACTGCTGGGACATTATACAGCACTGGAGGATTCTGGGTGATGAGCGGAGAGGTGACTGCTGGGACATTATACAGCACTGGAGGATTCTGGGTGATGAGCGGAGAGGTGACTGCTGGGACATTATACAGGACTGGAGGATTCTGGGTGATGAGCGGAGAGGTGACTGCTGGGACATTATACAGGACTGGAGGATTCTGGGTGATGAGCGGAGAGGTGACTGCTGGGACATTATACAGCACTGGAGGATTCTGGGTGATGAGCGGAGGTGACTGCTGGGAGATTATACAGCACTGGAGGATTCTGGGTGATGAGCGGAGAGGTGACTGCTGGGACATTATACAGCACTGGAGGATTCTGGGTGATGAGCGGAGAGGTGACTGCTGGGACATTATACAGCACTGGAGGATTCTGGGTGATGAGCGGAGAGGTGACTGCTGGGACATTATACAGGACTGGAGGATTCTGGGTGATGAGCGGAGAGGTGACTGCTGGGAAATTATACAGGACTGGAGGATTCTGGGTGATGAGCGGAGGTGACTGCTGGGAGATTATACAGCACTGGAGGATTCTGGGTGATGAGCGGAGAGGTGACTGCTGGGACATTATACAGGACTGGAGGATTCTGGGTGATGAGCGGAGAGGTGACTGCTGGGAGATTATACAGCACTGGAGGATTCTGGGTGATGAGCGGAGAGGTGACTGCTGGGACATTATACAGCACTGGAGGATTCTGGGTGATGAGCGGAGAGGTGACTGCTGGGACATTATACAGGACTGGAGGATTCTGGGTGATGAGCGGAGAGGTGACTGCTGGGACATTATACAGCACTGGAGGATTCTGGGTGATGAGCGGAGAGGTGACTGCTGGGACATTATACAGCACTGGAGGATTCTGGGTGATGAGCGGAGAGGTGACTGCTGGGACATTATACAGGACTGGAGGATTCTGGGTGATGAGCGGAGAGGTGACTGCTGGGACATTATACAGGACTGGAGGATTCTGGGTGATGAGCGGAGAGGTGACTGCTGGGACATTATACAGCACTGGAGGATTCTGGGTGATGAGCGGAGGTGACTGCTGGGAGATTATACAGCACTGGAGGATTCTGGGTGATGAGCGGAGAGGTGACTGCTGGGACATTATACAGCACTGGAGGATTCTGGGTGATGAGCGGAGAGGTGACTGCTGGGACATTATACAGCACTGGAGGATTCTGGGTGATGAGCGGAGAGGTGACTGCTGGGACATTATACAGGACTGGAGGATTCTGGGTGATGAGCGGAGAGGTGACTGCTGGGAAATTATACAGGACTGGAGGATTCTGGGTGATGAGCGGAGGTGACTGCTGGGAGATTATACAGCACTGGAGGATTCTGGGTGATGAGCGGAGAGGTGACTGCTGGGACATTATACAGGACTGGAGGATTCTGGGTGATGAGCGGAGAGGTGACTGCTGGGAGATTATACAGCACTGGAGGATTCTGGGTGATGAGCGGAGAGGTGACTGCTGGGACATTATACAGCACTGGAGGATTCTGGGTGATGAGCGGAGAGGTGACTGCTGGGACATGATACAGGACTGGAGGATTCTGGGTGATGAGCGGAGAGGTGACTGCTGGGACATGATACAGGACTGGAGGATTCTGGGTGATGAGCGGAGAGGTGACTGCTGGGACATTATACAGCACTGGAAGATTCTGGGTGATGAGCGGAGAGGTGACTGCTGGGACATTATACAGGACTGGAGGATTCTGGGGGATGAGTGCAGAAGTGACTGCTGGGACATTATACAGCACTGGAGGATTCTGGGGGATGAGTGCAGAAGTGACTGCTGGGACATTATACAGCACTGGAGGATTCTGGGGGATGAGCGGAGAGGTGACTGCTGGGACATTATACAGCACTGGAGGATTCTGGGGGATGAGTGCAGAAGTGACTGCTGGGACATTATACAGCACTGGAGGATTCTGGGTGATGAGCGGAGAGGTGACTGCTGGGACATTATACAGCACTGGAAGATTCTGGGTGATGAGCGGAGAGGTGACTGCTGGGACATTATACAGGACTGGAGGATTCTGGGTGATGAGCGGAGAGGTGACTGCTGGGACATTATACAGCACTGGAAGATTCTGGGTGATGAGCGGAGAGGTGACTGCTGGGACATTATACAGGACTGGAGGATTCTGGGGGATAAGTGCAGAAGTGACTGCTGGGACATTATACAGCACTGGAGGATTCTGGGGGATGAGTGCAGAAGTGACTGCTGGGACATTATACAGCACTGGAGGATTCTGGGGGATGAGCGGAGAGGTGACTGCTGGGACATTATACAGCACTGGAGGATTCTGGGGGATGAGTGCAGAAGTGACTGCTGGGACATTATAGAGCACTGGAGGATTCTGGGTGATGAGCGGAGAGGTGACTGCTGGGACATTATACAGCACTGGAGGATTCTGGGTGATGAGCAGAGACGTGACTACTGGGACATTATACAGGACTGGAGGATTCTGGGTGATGAGCGGAGAGGTGACTGCTGGGACATTATACAGCACTGGAGGATTCTGGGTGATGAGCGGAGAGGTGACTGCTGGGACATTATACAGGACTGGAGGATTCTGGGTGATGAGCGGAGAGGTGACTGCTGGGACATTATACAGCACTGGAGGATTCTGGGTGATGAGCGGAGAGGTGACTGCTGGGACATTATACAGCACTGGAGGATTCTGGGTGATGAGCGGAGAGGTGACTGCTGGGACATTATACAGGACTGGAGGATTCTGGGTGATGAGCGGAGAGGTGACTGCTGGGAAATTATACAGGACTGGAGAATTCTGGGTGATGAGCGGAGGTGACTGCTGGGAGATTATACAGCACTGGAGGATTCTGGGTGATGAGCGGAGAGGTGACTGCTGGGACATTATACAGGACTGGAGGATTCTGGGTGATGAGCGGAGAGGTGACTGCTGGGAGATTATACAGCACTGGAGGATTCTGGGTGATGAGCGGAGAGGTGACTGCTGGGACATTATACAGCACTGGAGGATTCTGGGTGATGAGCGGAGAGGTGACTGCTGGGACATTATACAGCACTGGAAGATTCTGGGTGATGAGCGGAGAGGTGACTGCTGGGACATTATACAGGACTGGAGGATTCTGGGGGATGAGTGCAGAAGTGACTGCTGGGACATTATACAGCACTGGAGGATTCTGGGGGATGAGTGCAGAAGTGACTGCTGGGACATTATACAGCACTGGAGGATTCTGGGTGATGAGCGGAGAGGTGACTGCTGGGACATTATACAGCACTGGAGGATTCTGGGGGATGAGTGCAGAAGTGACTGCTGGGACATTATACAGCACTGGAGGATTCTGGGTGATGAGCGGAGAGGTGACTGCTGGGACATTATACAGCACTGGAGGACTCTGGGTGATGAGCGGAGAGGTGACTGCTGGGACATTATACAGCACTGGAGGATTCTGGGTGATGAGCGGAGACGAGACTACTGGGACATTATACAGGACTGGAGGATTCTGGGTGATGAGCGGAGAGGTGACTGCTGGGACATTATACAGCACTGAAGGATTCTGGGTGATGAGCAGAGAGGTGACTGCTGGGACATTATACAGGACTGGAGGATTCTGGGTGATGAGCGGAGAGGTGACTGCTGGGACATTATAGAGCACTGGAGGATTCTGTGTGATGAGCGGAGAGGTGACTGCTGGGACATTATACAGCACTGGAGGATTCTGGGTGATGAGCGGAGAGGTGACTGCTGGGACATTATACAAGACTGGAGGATTCTGGGTGATGAGCGGAGAGGTGACTGCTGGGACATTATACAGCACTGGAGGATTCTGGGTGATGAGCGGAGAGGAAACTGCTGGGACATTATACAGGACTGGAGGATTCTGGGTGATGAGCGGAGAGGTGACTGCTGGGACATTATACAGCACTGGAGGATTCTGCGTGATGAGCGGAGAGGTGACTGCTGGGACATTATACAGGACTGGAGGATTCTGGGTAATGAGCGGAGAGGTGACTGCTGGGACATTATACAGCACTGGAGGATTCTGGGTGATGAGCGGAGAGGTGACTGCTGGGACATTATACAGCACTGGAGGATTCTGGGTGATGAGCGGACAGGTGACTGCTGGGACATTATACAGGACTGGAGGATTCTGTGTGATGAGCGGAGATGTGACTGCTGGGACATTATACAGGACTGGAGGATTCTGGGTGATGAGCGGAGAGGTGACTGCTGGGACATTATACAGGACTGGAGGATTCTGGGTGATGAGCGGAGAGGTGACTGCTGGGACATTATACAGCACTGGAGGATTCTGGGTGATGAGCGGAGAGGTGACTGCTGGGACATTATACAGGACTGGAGGATTCTGGGTGATGAGCGGAGAGGTGACTGCTGGGACATTATACAGGACTGGAGGATTCTGGGTGATAAGCGGAGAGGTGACTGCTGGGACATTATACAGCACTGGAGGATTCTGGGTGATGAGCGGAGAGGTGACTGCTGGGACATTATACAGGACTGGAGGATTCTGGGTGATGAGCGGAGAGGTGAATGCTGGGACATAATACAGGACTGGAGGATTCTGGGTGATGAGCGGAGAGGTGACTGCTGGGACATTATACAGGACTGGAGGATTCTGGGTGATAAGCGGAGAGGTGACTGCTGGGACATTATACAGCACTGGAGGATTCTGGGTGATGAGCGGAGAGGTGACTGCTGGGACATTATACAGGACTGGAGGATTCTGGGTGATGAGCGGAGAGGTGACTGCTGGGACATTATACAGGACTGGAGGATTCTGGGTGATAAGCGGAGAGGTGACTGCTGGGACATTATACAGCACTGGAGGATTCTGGGTGATGAGCGGAGAGGTGACTGCTGGGACATTATACAGCACTGGAGGATTCTGGGTGATGAGCGGAGAGGTGACTGCTGGGAGATTATACAGCACTGGAGGATTCTGGGTGATGAGCGGAGAGGTGACTGCTGGGACATTATACAGGACTGGAGGATTCTGTGTGATGAGCGGAGAGGTGACTGCTGGGACATTATACAGGACTGGAGGATTCTGGGTGATGAGCGGAGCGGTGACTGCTGGGACATTATACAGCACTGGAGGATTCTGGGTGATGAGCGGAGAGGTGACTGCTGGGACATTATACAGGACTGGAGGATTCTGTGTGATGAGCGGAGAGGTGACTGCTGGGACATTATACAGGACTGGAGTATTCTGGGTGATGAGCGGAGAGGTGACTGCTGGGACATTATACAGGACTGGAGGATTCTGGGTGATGACGGAGAGGTGACTGCTGGGACATTATACAGCACGGGAGGATTCTGGGTGATGAGCGGAGAGGTGACTGCTGGGACATTATACAAGACTGGAGGATTCTGGGTGATGAGCGGAGAGGTGACTGCTGGTACATTATACAGCACTGGAGGATTCTGGGTGATGAGCGGAGAGGAAACTGCTGGGACATTCTACAGGACTGGAGGATTCTGGGTGATGAGCGGAGAGGTGACTGCTGGGACATTATACAGCACTGGAGGATTCTGGGTGATGAGCGGAGAGGTGACTGCTGGGACATTATACAGCACTGGAGGATTCTGGGTGATGAGCGGAGAGGTGACTGCTGGGACATTATACAGCACTGGAGGATTCTGGGTGATGAGCGGAGAGGTGACTGCTGGGAAATTATACAGCACTGGAGGATTCTGGGTGATGAGCGTAGAGGTGACTGCTGGGACATTATACAGCACTGGAGGATTCTGGGTGATGAGCGGAGAGGTGACTGCTGGGACATTATACAGCACTGGAGGATTCTGGGTGATGAGCGGAGAGGTGACTGCTGGGACATTATACAGGACTGGAGGATTCTGTGTGATTAGCGGAGAGGTGACTGCTGGGACATTATACAGGACTGGAGGATTCTGGGTGATGAGCGGAGAGGTGACTGCTGGGACATACAGCACTGGAGGATTCTGGGTGATGAGCGGAGAGGTGACTGCTGGGACATTATACAGGACTGGAGGATTCTGGGTGATGAGCGGAGATGTGACTGCTGGGACATTATACAGGACTGGAGGATTCTGGGTGATGAGCGGAGAGGTGACTGCTGGGACATTATACAGGACTGGAGGATTTTGTGTGATGAGCGGAGAGGTGACTGCTGGGACATTATACAGGACTGGAGGATTCTGGGTGATGAGCGGAGAGGTGACTGCTGGGACATTATACAGCACTGGAGGATTCTGGGTGATGAGCGGAGAGGTGACTGCTGGGACATTATACAGCACTGGAGGATTCTGGGTGATGAGCGGAGAGGTGACTGCTGGGACATTATACAGCACTGGAGGATTCTGGGTGATGAGCGGAGAGGTGACTGCTGGGACATTATACAGCACTGGAGGATTCTGGGTGATGAGCGGAGAGGTGACTGCTGGGACATACAGCACTGGAGGATTCTGGGTGATGAGCGGAGAGGTGACTGCTGGGACATTATACAGGACTGGAGGATTCTGGGTGATGAGCGGAGATGTGACTGCTGGGACATTATACAGGACTGGAGGATTCTGGGTGATGAGCGGAGAGGTGACTGCTGGGACATTATACAGGACTGGAGGATTTTGTGTGATGAGCGGAGAGGTGACTGCTGGGACATTATACAGGACTGGAGGATTCTGGGTGATGAGCGGAGAGGTGACTGCTGGGACATTATACAGCACTGGAGGATTCTGGGTGATGAGCGGAGAGGTGACTGCTGGGACATTATACAGCACTGGAGGATTCTGGGTGATGAGCGGAGAGGTGACTGCTGGGACATTATACAGCACTGGAGGATTCTGGGTGATGAGCGGAGAGGTGACTGCTGGGACATTATACAGCACTGGAGGATTCTGGGTGATGAGCGGAGAGGTGACTGCTGGGACATTATATAGGACTGGAGGATTCTGGGTGATGACGGAGAGGTGACTGCTGGGATATTATACAGCACTGGAGGATTCTGGGTGATGACGGAGAGGTGACTGCTGGGACATTATACAGCACTGGAGGATTCTGGGTGATGACGGAGAGGTGACTGCTGGGACATTATACAGCACTGGAGGATTCTGGGAGATGACGGAGAGGTGACTGCTGGGACATTATACAGCACTGGAGGATTCTGGGTGATGAGCGGAGAGGTGACTGCTGGGACATTATACAGCACTGGAGGATTCTGTGTGATGAGCGGAGAGGTGACTGCTGGGACATTATACAGGACTGGAGGATTCTGGGTGATGAGCGGAGAGGTGACTGCTGGGACATTATACAGGACTGGAGGATTCTGGGTGATGAGCGGAGAGGTGACTGCTGGGACAATATACAGGACTGGAGGATTCTGGGTGATGACGGAGAGGTGACTGCTGGGACATTATACAGCACTGGAGGATTCTGGGTGATGAGCGGAGAGGTGACTGCTGGGACATTATACAAGACTGGAGGATTCTGGGTGATGAGCGGAGAGGTGATTGCTGGTACATTATACAGCACTGGAGGATTCTGGGTGATGAGCGGAGAGGAAACTGCTGTGACATTATACAGGACTGGAGGATTCTGGGTGATGAGCGGAGAGGTGACTGCTGGGACATTATACAGCACTGGAGGATTCTGGGTGATGAGCGGAGAGGTGACTGCTGGGACATTATACAGCACTGGAGGATTCTGGGTGATGAGCGGAGAGGTGACTGCTGGGACATTATACAGCACTGGAGGATTCTGGGTGATGAGCGGAGAGGTGACTGCTGGGACATTATACAGGACTGGAGGATTCTGGGTGATGAGCGGAGAGGTGACTGCTGGGACATTATACAGCACTGGAGGATTCTGGGTGATGCGCGGAGAGGTGACTGCTGGGACATTATACAGCACTGGAGGATTCTGGGTGATGAGCGGAGAGGTGACTGCTGGGACATTATACAGGACTGGAGGATTCTGGGTGATGAGCGGAGAGGTGACTGCTGGGACATTATACAGGACTGGAGGATTCTGGGTGATGAGCGGAGAGGTGACTGCTGGGACATACAGCACTGGAGGATTCTGGGTGATGAGCGGAGAGGTGACTGCTGGGACATTATACAGGACTGGAGGATTCTGGGTGATGAGCGGAGAGGTGACTGCTGGGACATTATACAGGACTGGAGGATTCTGGGTGATGAGCGGAGAGGTGACTGCTGGGACATTATACAGGACTGGAGGATTCTGTGTGATGAGCGGAGAGGTGACTGCTGGGACATTATACAGGACTGGAGGATTCTGGGTGATGAGCGGAGAGGTGACTGCTGGGACATTATACAGGACTGGAGGATTCTGTGTGATGAGCGGAGAGGTGACTGCTGGGACATTATACAGGACTGGAGGATTCTGGGTGATGAGCTGAGAGGTGACTGCTGGGACATTATACAGCACTGGAGGATTCTGGGTGATGAGCGGAGAGGTGACTGCTGGGACATTATACAGCACTGGAGGATTCTGGGTGATGAGCGGAGAGGTGACTGCTGGGAGATTATACAGCACTGGAGGATTCTGGGTGATGAGCGGAGAGGTGACTGCTGGGACATTATACAGCACTGGAGGATTCTGGGTGATGAGCGGAGTGGTGACTGCTGGGACATTATACAGCACTGGAGGATTCTGGGTGATGAGCGGAGAGGTGACTGCTGGGACATTATACAGCACTGGAGGATTCTGGGTGATGAGCGGAGAGGTGACTGCTGGGACATTATACAGCACTGGAGGATTCTGGGTGATGAGCGGAGGTGACTGCTGGGAGATTATACAGCACTGGAGGATTCTGGGTGATGAGCGGAGAGGTGACTGCTGGGACATTATACAAGACTGGAGGATTCTGGGTGATGAGCGGAGAGGTGACTGCTGGTACATTATACAGCACTGGAGGATTCTGGGTGATGAGCGGAGAGGTGACTGCTGTGACATTATACAGGACTGGAGGATTCTGGGTGATGAGCGGAGAGGTGACTGCTGGGACATTATACAGCACTGGAGGATTCTGGGTGATGAGCGGAGAGGTGACTGCTGGGACATTATACAGCACTGGAGGATTCTGGGTGATGAGCGGAGAGGTGACTGCTGGGACATTATACAGCACTGGAGGATTCTGGGTGATGAGCGGAGAGGTGACTGCTGGGACATTATACAGGACTGGAGGATTCTGGGTGATGAGCGGAGAGGTGACTGCTGGGACATTATACAGCACTGGAGGATTCTGGGTGATGACGGAGAGGTGACTGCTGGGACATTATACAGCACTGGAGGATTCTGGGTGATGAGCGGAGAGGTGACTGCTGGGACATTATACAAGACTGGAGGATTCTGGGTGATGAGCGGAGAGGTGACTGCTGGTACATTATACAGCACTGGAGGATTCTGGGTGATGAGCGGAGAAGTGACTGCTGGGACATTATACAGGACTGGAGGATTCTGGGTGATGAGCGGAGAGGTGACTGCTGGGACATTATACAGCACTGGAGGATTCTGGGTGATGAGCGGAGAGGTGACTGCTGGGACATTATACAGCACTGGAGGATTCTGGGTGATGAGCGGAGAGGTGACTGCAGGGACATTATACAGCACTGGAGGATTCTGGGTGATGAGCGGAGAGGTGACTGCTGGGACATTATACAGGACTGGAGGATTCTGGGTGATGAGCGGAGAGGTGACTGCTGGGACATTATACAGGACTGGAGGATTCTGTGTGATGAGCGGAGAGGTGACTGCAGGGACATTATACAGCACTGGAGGATTCTGGGTGATGAGCGGAGAGGTGACTGCTGGGACATTATACAGCACTGGAGGATTCTGGGTGATGAGCGGAGAGGTGACTGCTGGGAGATTATACAGCACTGGAGGATTCTGGGTGATGAGCGGAGAGGTGACTGCTGGGACATTATACAGCACTGGAGGATTCTGGGTGATGAGCGGAGAGGTGACTGCTGGGACATTATACAGGACTGGAGGATTCTGGGTGATGACGGAGAGGTGACTGCTGGGACATTATACAGCACTGGAGGATTCTGGGTGATGAGCGGAGAGGTGACTGCTGGTACATTATACAGCACTGGAGGATTCTGGGTGATGAGCGGAGAGGTGACTGCTGGGAGATTATACAGCACTGGAGGATTCTGGGTGATGAGCGGAGAGGTGACTGCTGGGACATTATACAGCACTGGAGGATTCTGGGTGATGAGCGGAGAGGTGACTGCTGGGACATTATATAGGACTGGAGGATTCTGGGTGATGACGGAGAGGTGACTGCTGGGACATTATACAGCACTGGAGGATTCTGGGTGATGACGGAGAGGTGACTGCTGGGACATTATACAGCACTGGAGGATTCTGGGTGATGACGGAGAGGTGACTGCTGGGACATTATACAGCACTGGAGGATTCTGGGAGATGACGGAGAGGTGACTGCTGGGACATTATACAGCACTGGAGGATTCTGGGTGATGACAGAGAGGTGACTGCTGGGACATTATACAGCACTGGAGGATTCTGGGTGATGAGCGGAGAGGTGACTGCTGGGACATTATACAGCTTATTTTTAGCAACTGGATAAAATTTAACCTTTAATAGGTATACTTTAAAAAGAACCAATCAATGGCCCACTTAAATAAATCCACAAAACAAAAAACCAAAAAATAGATAACCTAATGTGATTTGTGCCCTAATACCAACACAGAAGGGGGAAAAACAACAACAGACAAATACATAACAAATAACCAACAGCACTGTCAGTGTTGGAAATCACTCCCAATCCACAATTGTTCACATAGATACCCAAAAATGGGCCAACAAATCTATATTCCAGTGTGAACTACCGTATGTAGATACAAAATACTCTCCTATAGTTCGGTTTTCACTGTAACTGTTTGTACCTCACTAGAACAAGTACGATTTTAGCCTTTAATCAAAGCTTGCGGTGGCTACTAGACCGCCAAAATACATATACCACGTGTCTCATAAATTCACCAATCCCTTGCATACAGATATTCCGCTTAGTTTATACACGTGAATACTGTGCTGGATTGGGATACTTTCAGTGCTGATTAGCAAACCATACCAATTATCTTTCCAGATGCATCACAGACATAACTACCCATCCGTATATTCATGGGAAACTTCCTAACTCATTTTCAGTCATATGAGTGTTCCCTGATGGGTCAAACAGTTGCACCTTTTAAGGGTTAATGACGGTGGGATATTTTTCACTGGAACACTGTAATGCGTGGGACCAAATAACCATAAAGGCCCATATGCTTGGGTGGATCTCACCGCGTATCTAGCTCAGTCATTTCCCAGCTGTTCCTCTCATCTCCGTCCACCTCATCTCCGTCCACATCATGTCCGTCCTTAGTGTACAGGTATGCTGCTAAGAGGAGCGTCTCCCGACGCGTTTTTCCTTATGGAGTCATCAGGGGAGAATGCTGCTGCCATTACGGGTCTCCCCCTTGTTTTCTGTGTTATTTATCAAATCAGCTCCGTGCCGCGCTAATCTAAGCTCCGCCCTCTGGCGTGTGCCGCGCTAATCTATGCTCCGCCCTCTGGCGTGTGACGCGCTAATCTACGCTCCTCCCTCTGGCGTGTGACGCGCACTCCGGGCTTACCCTTGTATTTCCGGATAGTTTTAGATGCTCTCCTGCTTCATTGAGCGCTGGGATTCCCCGCTCAGTGGCGCATGCGCACCACCAAAGCTGGGATATACATATCCCTAGATATATGAGCGCTCTATTGCCGGAAATATATCAAAGAGTTATGACATAAATGCATATGTTAATGCTATTTTGTCCCCTAAGGCGCCTCTTCATACTACAGCACTAATCCCATTCTCCATTCATTGTGCCGTGTATCTCATTGACACCTTGAGAACAGGAAAGTTCATATAACAACTAATCCCGTTCACCTATTGGCAGGATTCATGATTGTCTCCGTTTTTTCTATGACTACACAATTATATGAGGCCCAGATTGTGTTATTAAAAAACCATTTCAATAATGTGACCTGAAGAGCAAGCAAGGATGAGAGGAAGAATACCAATATTGATTCAGACAAATGCAATATGAAAAATGATAGCATCAATTGAAAATGTCTAACCTATTGCCAAAAAATTGGTTGACTAAGAAAAAGAAAGGTAAAAATAGGGTACGAATTTCCCTATGCGGGACAGCACCCTCCATCACCTCCAACAAACGTGGGAAAAGGTGACCCTATGGATGCCCTACTTCAATATATCTACACTCCTTTCCCTACCTATCGCGGAGGTTGGCACCCTAGGAGACACCTGCGCATGTGGCGCCCCCACTCAACGTAGACTGTCCCAGAATAACTTTCCCTGTAAGTCCCTCTCATATACAGAGGATAGCTAGAAAGAAGAGAATAGCTAGATAGCTAGAAAGAAGAGTGATTTCCAACACTGACAGTGCTGTGGGTTATTTGTTATGTATTTGTCTGTTGTTGTTTTTCCCCCTTCTGTGTTGTTATTAGGGCACAAATCACAATAGGTTATCTATTTTTTGGTTTTTTGTTTTGTGGATTTATTTAAGTGGGCCATTGATTGGTTCTTTTTAAAGTATACCTATTAAAGGTTAAATTTTATCCAGTTGCTAAAAATAAGATTTAATTTATTGGATAAGTACACCACGCTCAATATATAGACGTTATACAGCACTGGAGGATTCTGGGTGATGAGGTGTGGTTGTTGTCAGGTTCCTATAAGGTGTCAGGACGTTGGTGTCTATCTCTCCTTGGAGGAGTGGGAGTATCTAGAAGGACACGAGGATCAGTACAAGTGTGTCACGATGGAAGAGCATCAGCCTCTTATCTCTCCATGTATGGAAAAAATATATGTATACTGGCTGTGTACACTGTCCCGTAATGAAGCATTTCTAATGACATGTACAAGTAGATCCGTTTTTCTAACTCCTGCATTAAATCACTCTAGAGATTCATTTTTACTGCTTATGTCTCTATACATGAAGTGGGGGTGGGTTTAATATTTGCACATGAAGTGGGGGCGGGTCTTAGTCTGTGTACAGGAAGTGGGGGCGGGCTTAATATTTGCACAGGAAGTGGGGGCGGGCTTAATATTTGCACAGGAAGTGGGGGCGGGCTTAATATTTGCACAGGAAGTGGGGGCGGGCTTAATATTTGTACATGAAGTGGGGGCGGGCTTAATATTTGCAAAGGAAGTGGGGGCGGGCTTAATATTTGCACAGGAAGTGGGGGCGGGCTTAATATTTGCACAGGAAGTGGGGCGGGTTTAATATTTGCACATGAAGTGGAGGCGTGCTTAATATTTGCACAGGAAGTGGGGGCGGGCTTAATATTTGCACAGGAAGTGGGGGCGGGCTTAATATTTGCAAAGGAAGTGGGGGCGGGCTTAATATTTGCAAAGGAAGAGGGGCGGGTTTAATATTTGCAAATGAAGTGGGGGCGGGCTTAATATTTGCACAGGAAGTGGGGGCGGGCTTAATATTTGCACAGGAAGTGGGGCGGGTTTAATATTTGCACATGAAGTGGAGGCGGGCTTAATATTTGCACAGGAAGTGGGGGCAGGCTTAATATTTGCACAGGAAGTGGGGCGGGCTTAATATTTGCACAGGAAGTGGGGCGGGTTTAATATTTGCACAGGAAGTGGGGCGGGTTTAACCCCTTCCCGACCTGTGACACAGCGTATGCATCATGAAAGTCGGTGCCAATCCGACCTGTGACGCATATGCTGTGTCACAGAATGATCGCGTCCCTGCAGATCGGGTGAAAGGGTTAACTCCCATTTTACCCGATCTGCAGGGACAAGGGGAGTGGTACTTCAGCCCAGGGGGGGTGGCTTCACCCCCTGTCACGATTCACTCCGTGACTGTCAGGATCCCTTAGCCGCTGCCCACAATCTGTCACGGACGGGGGTGACCTTAGACCAGCAGACGGCTATCACATGTGCAGGGGGCTTATCCTAGTTATCCCTCCACTGCCACAAGGTGATGAAAAAAAAACACACACGAGGCTATTGACCTCTTAGTTTACAGCAGGGGCTTATTTTAGGTATCCCACTGCTCTTCAATATACCATGAACTGCAGGGATTTGTGTATCCCGCTTACAGTTCCACTTAAACCTTGCAGCTCTCTGGCGCCCCCCTTTCTGTCAGGTCAGATTAGGTACTGCACCTGGGGTAATTAGTCGCCAGAAACGCTGCCTGCTATGTACTGGCTATTGGGTGTACTGCAGCGATGCGATAACTACTCCCGCTCAGGCAGGAACAATAATTATCAAGCCGCAGTCGCTACAGTGACCCCCCAAAAGCCGGCACACGGTCGCTGCCACCAGCTCCAATTGAACGGGTCTGGAGCAAACCCCAAAAAACAGTAGCGTAATTCCCTTCAGAGACAGGGTACGGTTTAGGGCAGGAAGAACGAACTAGTATTAAATAGGATACCCCATAAATGATTTTAGGCAGTGTTTATAAAATATTTTACAAAGATGTTACAAATGAGACAATTGCAAATATGTACAAGGTAATTATAAAAATAAAAGGATTAAAGGAAGAAAAGATAACTCACATGTTCTTAGATCATTGCATTGCAGGCAACAGGCTAGGAGCTTTCCATCTATCCCAGTGCATTGGGCACTCGCAGTCTGGTCGCTTCAGGTAAAAACTCACAACTCTGCTCTCTTGGATGCCTGCCAGCACTTAAAACCTACAGTCTGTGACCTCACAGAAAGGGCTTGGTTTTCCAACTCCTCCTACCTCTTCGGTTTCACTAACTGGGCATTAAATATATCTGATGCCCGTATCTTCGCTACAGAACATAAAATAATCGCACCATACCCATCGTTCATCTCATAGTATCGTGGGCATTCCGATGAGATCAAATATGCCCTGTCTGGGATACATATTTACAGAGAAATCCCTACTTCTTCACCAGATGGAGTTAGACGCCCGTATTTAGAGTGATGCGTAGATCCTCCGAGTGTGATTATGACGATATATTTTGGTGTTCGTAACTTAAACGGTTTGCATAATATCTTCCAAAAACAGAACAAAGAAATCCCATGCATTCTAGAAGTTTCTCTAACAGTTCCTGCTAACACAAATTTCTCTTGCAGCTATGCCCGTCGTAAATACCTTTCGTCAATAAAACTCCCCCACAAGGCAAGCTCTTCTACACAGACAGCTAGAAACACAGGGAAAGAAAGAGAACCAGAGAGAAGGGGGGTTTAGCCCCCGCATGCTAGCAGGAAAACTAACTTATGATATTTCATACCATATCGTGACACCTCCCCCTTTTAGCGTGCGCTACGGCGGCAGGACCTCTCGGTATGCCTCCATGCGCACGTCCGTGGGTTCACCCTGACGGGAAAGTCCATCTGCATTACCATGCTCTTTGCCCGCTCTGTGCTTAATGGTGAAGTCAAATTGCTGAAGGGCAAGGCTCCAGCGTAGCAACCTGCCATTGGTTCCACACATGGTGCTTAGCCAGCGCAGAGGGTTGTGGTCGGTCACCACCGTGAAGGTGCGACCGTACAAGTAGGGCTGCAAGCGCTGCAGAGCCCAGACTATGGCCAGGCACTCCTTCTCGATGGTGGAGTAGGCCACTTCCCTCGGCAAAAGTTTCCGGCTCAGGTACAACACGGGGTGCTCTTGGTCCTCCGAGTCAACCTGGCTGAGCACAGCACCAAGGCCAAACTCGCTGGCGTCGGTCTGTACCAAGAACGGTCGACTGCTGTCGACTGCTTTCAACACAGGGGCGTTGCACAGTGCTGTTTTCAACGCCTGGAAGGCCCCCTCACAGCCATCTGTCCAGTTGACGATGTGGGGTAGCTTCTTCCTGGTGAGGTCCGTCAAAGGTTTTGCCAGGCTACTATAGTGCTGCACGAAGCGCCTATAGTACCCTGCAGTGCCCAGGAAGGACATCACCTGTTTCTTGTTCCTGGGAGTGGGCCAGTTCACGATCACGCCCACTTTGTCAGGCTCCGGTTTCAGGGTGTTTCCACCTACCCGGTGCCCCAGGTAGTGAACCTCCCTCATGCCCATCTGGCACTTTCCCGGCTTGATAGTCAGTCCTGCTCGGTGAATTCGCCCGAGCACCTCCTCGAGATGCTGCAGGTGTTCATCCCAGGAGGGACTGAAGATGGCAATGTCATCTAAGTACGCCACGGCGTACTTCTCCAGTCCCTGAAGCAGGAGATTGACCATCCGCTGAAAAGTGGCAGGGGCATTCTTCATGCCGAAGGGCATGACCGTGGACTCGTACAGTCCAAAGGGTGTGATAAAGGCGGACTTCTCCTGCGCCTCGGGGCTCAGGGGAATCTGCCAGTATCCGCGACTCAGATCCATTATTGTCAGGTATTCTGCGCCAGCTAACTTCTCAAGCAGCTCCTCGATGCGCGGCATTGGGTGCGCGTCAGAGGCTGTAATGGCGTTGAGCCCCCTGTAGTCCACGCAGAACCGGGTGGTCCGGTCCTTCTTTGGCACGAGAACTACAGGTGAGGCCCACGCGCTCTTTGACCGTCGAATCACCCCCAGCTGTAACATCTCATCGATCTCCTGGCGCATAATCTGCTGCACCTGGTCAGAGATTCGATAGGGTGTTCGCCGTAGTGGGGCGTGATTCCCGGTGTCCACCTCGTGGACCGCTAACTCAGTCCTTCCAGGCCGGTTGGAGAACACGACCCGGAAGGGTTCCAGTGTGGTTTGCAACTGCAACCGCTGTGGTTCATCTAGCAAGGCGCTTACCTCCACGTCCTCAATGGACCCACGGGCCTTGGCTTGGGCCAGCATGTCCAGGAGGGCGTTTTCCTCCCCTTCTTCGGGTGCGCTGCAGACCGGTAGGACGAAAGGTTCACGTTCGTGATGAGCTTTCATCATGTTGACGTGAAAGGCCTTTCGCCTACCCCGAGTGTGGTCAAGCGTGACCACATAGGTGACCGGGTTGAGCTGTTGGTGGACGACGTACGGGCCCTCCCAGGCTGCCTGAAGCTTATCCGTTGGTACAGGAACCAGCACCCACACCTTTTGACCCACGTGGTAGGTCCGCTCCCGGGCGTTCTGGTCATACCAGTGCTTCTGATCAGCCTGAGCCTGCGTCATGTTGTCATGCACCAACTGCGTCAAGGTCTGCATCTTGTCACGGAAGCGCATGACATACTCCACTATGGACACTTCCGAAGGGTTTGGCTCCTCTTCCCAGGATTCTCTTACCAACCCAAGGGGTCCCCGGACTCGCCTGCCGTACAGGAGCTCGAAGGGGGAGAACCCCGTCGAGGCCTGCGGAACCTCTCTGTAAGCGAATAGCAGGTGTGGGAGGTACCGCTCCCAGTCGCGCCCTTGTGTCTCAACCAGCATGCGTAGCATCTGTTTGAGGGTACCATTGAAGCGTTCACACAAGCCATTGGTCTGTGGGTGATATGCACTCGATACCAGGTGCTTCACCTGCATTTTCTTACAGAGAGCCTCCATTAGGTGAGACATAAATTGGGTCCCTCGATCAGTAAGCATTTCCCTGGGAAATCCTACACGTGAAAAGATGGCCAACAGGGCATCCGCCACCTTATCTGCCCTAATTGACGACAGAGCTACTGCCTCTGGGTACCGGGTAGCGTAGTCTACCACAGTAAGAATATATTGCTTTCCAGAGCTGCTGGTGACGGCCAGCGGGCCCACAATGTCCACCGCAATCCTCTGGAAAGGCTCCTCTATCACTGGCAAAGGGATCAGGGGAGCCTTAAGAGCAGGCCCCGCCTTCCCCACTCTTTGACAGGTGATACAGGAGCGGCAGTAGTTTGACACATCTGTCCCCATCTTAGGCCAATAGAAGTGTTGAGACAGCCGGGCCTTAGTTTTGCTGATCCCCAAGTGTCCAGCTAGCGGGATCTCATGGGCAATCCGCAACAACTCACCCCGGAATTGCTGTGGGACGACCAGCTGTCTTTCCCTCAACCACTCCTTTTGTGATTCTCCGGGTACTGTCTCCCGGTACAACCTTCCTCCTTCCCAGAACACCTTCTCCTTATCAGTTTCAGAGAATGACGTCCCGGCGAGTTGTCTCAAACTCTCTAGGCTCGCATCTGTGTGCAGAGCGGCCTGAAACTCCTGGCTAGGGGAAGCCAGAAGTGACGTCAGGGTCCCTTCCCCACGGGAGCCCTCTGGGACCTGCACTGGGTCCACCTCTGGTTCAGTCACACTGATGACTGAGGAGGGTCCGGGAGGCAAACAGTTATCTGCGTTCCGGGCACTCTGACTGCGGGTGACAGCAGCTACGTAGGCTGTCTCCCCGGGGGTTTCTACAGACCCATCAGCTGATGCTGCTATGGGCTCTACCTCCCCATCCTCCCCCGTTACCTCAGGAGCATTGCTACTTATGGGCCAGTTACCTTCCTCGGTGGCACTGGTCAATTGCATGGCATCACCTTCCTCACGGTTCCCATGTATCTCCCCATTTCTTGTAGCACCGACACTTGCCCCTGCTAGGGGTTCCTCAGCCGTCTCACTCCGCAGAGCAACGTGGCTGAGCACTCCTGTACCTATGGACACATCAACTTTTACAGAAACATCATTATCAGATACAGTTGGCACAGGTACAACATTTTCACCATCAATCCTAGGGAAAAATTGGTTAGCAGATGCATCACTACAAGATAAAGCATGGTCAGGTAACACATGCGATTTCCCATCATCATCATCATCATCATCATCAGGGTTAACGTTACCCTTATTAGCAGATTGGGGAGGGGTGTCAGGGACGTAGTATGCAAACAACCTCCCCAAATCAGTCCCCAACAAAACATCAGTGGGCAAATTATCAGACAGCCCCACTTCTTTCACCCCGCTCCCGGCACCCCAATCAATAAAAACCCGGGCCATCGGTAAGGGACAGCTGATGCCCCCAATCCCAGTGACAGTTAGGGTTTTCCCCGGAATGATTTCTTCAGGGGCCGCCAGTTCGGGTCGGATGAGGGTTCGTTCAGCCCCGGTGTCCTTGAGGCCTGTAGCAACACGACCTCCCACGGTGACGGGCTGTACGTTGTCACACACCCTCCCAACCACACCACCCACCAAAAGAACTGCTGCATTAGGCCCTGGGGCCTGGGATGAGGGGTTCTTCTGCTTGGCTAGACATTGGTGACTGAGGTGTCCAGTCTGCCTGCAGTGGTAACACTGGCGAAGTTCGGTGGTAGGTCTGGTGCTGTTGGCCACGGGGACAGGACCTCTGGTGTGTTGGCTGGCAGGGGTACTGGCGTTGGCTGCAGGCTTACCCCCTCTCCAGCTGGTGGTGACTGGCTTCCGCACTTCCGATCTACGGTTGGCCTCATAGGCATCGGCAATCTGCGCTGCTTTCGTCACATCGTTGGGTTCTCTGTCCATCACGAACTGTCGCACTTCAGTTGGGCAAAGACGGAAGAACTGGTCTTTGATCATCAGGTCACGCAGCTGTGTAAAGGTGGTCACTGACAGTCCTTGGGTCCACTGGTCAAAGTGGGTCCCCAGTCTATGCACCACATCACTGTAACTGTCGTGTGGGCCACGTAGGAGGGTCCGAAACTTTTTACGGTACACCTCGGGTGTAAGCTGGTACTTAGCTATGAGAGCCTGCTTGATGGCCTCATAGTCACCATCTTGTTCTTGAGGGAGGGCAGCAAACGCCTCCAGAGCTTTTCCTCTCAGCCCTGGTGTCAGGTATCGTGCCCATTCTTGTGTAGGCAGCTGGTACTGTCTGCAGGCTTTCTCAAAGGCCCGCAGAAACGTGTCCAAGTCCCCATCCTTTTCCATAACAGGAAAGTGGTCGGGCCGGGGCTTTGGTATCTGAGCGCTGCTGGGCTCACGGCTCTGGGCAGTGGAAGGCGTCCCCCCCCGCCGGAGCATCTCCAGTTCATGTTCTCGCTGGGCTTGGCGCTCGGCTCGCTGGGCCTGGGCCTCTCGCTCGGCTCTCTCAGCCTCTCGCTCAGCTCTCTCTGCCTCTCGCTGGGCCTCTCGCTCGGCTCGCTCCTGGTATTGCTGGATCAGCTGCAGACGTCTCTCTAGGTCATCTGCGGAGCATTGTTGCAGAGCCAGCTGCAGGCGGAGGTCTGCGCCCCCCTGGTTGCCAGTAGGGCCCGTATTCAGTGGTTGAACCTCTGCTGCAGCACCACGTTCGCTGGTGCTGGCATCTGCGGCCTCTGGGCTCTGTGAGTGGTCTAGAGCGGCTTCCCATTGCACCAGTTCAGCGACCATTTGAGTCTTGGTCATGCTCTGGGGGTTCAGGCCATGATACGTGCATATCCCAGCAAGAGTGTCTTTCTTCTGCTGGGTGTACCAGGCTTCTCCTTTCGCAGCCATGGTTGCCAAATAAAAGATAGAATAGAAAAACGAAGAGAAAGGGAAGGGATAATTACCAGTACACAATTGTCTCACAACTAATAAACACTGAGTTTGTTCTCCAAACTTATTTGCGCAGAGTTCTCGCAAGAACTTTCTGCAAGTTTTTAGTGAGAGGAATGATTGCTCAAACCAAATCACTAATGCTCTAATATCCCACCGCCTTGCCACCAATATGTCACGATTCACTCCGTGACTGTCAGGATCCCTTAGCCGCTGCCCACAATCTGTCACGGACGGGGGTGACCTTAGACCAGCAGACGGCTATCACATGTGCAGGGGGCTTATCCTAGTTATCCCTCCACTGCCACAAGGTGATGAAAAAAAAACACACACGAGGCTATTGACCTCTTAGTTTACAGCAGGGGCTTATTTTAGGTATCCCACTGCTCTTCAATATACCATGAACTGCAGGGATTTGTGTATCCCGCTTACAGTTCCACTTAAACCTTGCAGCTCTCTGGCGCCCCCCTTTCTGTCAGGTCAGATTAGGTACTGCACCTGGGGTAATTAGTCGCCAGAAACGCTGCCTGCTATGTACTGGCTATTGGGTGTACTGCAGCGATGCGATAACTACTCCCG
The DNA here is from genome assembly GCF_051348905.1 of Ranitomeya variabilis. Classification (NCBI taxonomy): domain Eukaryota; kingdom Metazoa; phylum Chordata; class Amphibia; order Anura; family Dendrobatidae; genus Ranitomeya; species Ranitomeya variabilis. The sequence goes on along the minus strand of NC_135232.1, from coordinate 1,800,427 downwards.
CTCAGGCAGGAACAATAATTATCAAGCCGCAGTCGCTACAGTGACCCCCCAAAAGCCGGCACACGGTTGCTGCCACCAGCTCCAATTGAACGGGTCTGGAGCAAACCCCAAAAAACAGTAGCGTAATTCCCTTCAGAGACAGGGTACGGTTTAGGGCAGGAAGAACGAACTAGTATTAAATAGGATACCCCATAAATGATTTTAGGCAGTGTTTATAAAATATTTTACAAAGATGTTACAAATGAGACAATTGCAAATATGTACAAGGTAATTATAAAAATAAAAGGATTAAAGGAAGAAAAGATAACTCACATGTTCTTAGATCATTGCATTGCAGGCAACAGGCTAGGAGCTTTCCATCTATCCCAGTGCATTGGGCACTCGCAGTCTGGTCGCTTCAGGTAAAAACTCACAACTCTGCTCTCTTGGATGCCTGCCAGCACTTAAAACCTACAGTCTGTGACCTCACAGAAAGGGCTTGGTTTTCCAACTCCTCCTACCTCTTCGGTTTCACTAACTGGGCATTAAATATATCTGATGCCCGTATCTTCGCTACAGAACATAAAATAATCGCACCATACCCATCGTTCATCTCATAGTATCGTGGGCATTCCGATGAGATCAAATATGCCCTGTCTGGGATACATATTTACAGAGAAATCCCTACTTCTTCACCAGATGGAGTTAGACGCCCGTATTTAGAGTGATGCGTAGATCCTCCGAGTGTGATTATGACGATATATTTTGGTGTTCGTAACTTAAACGGTTTGCATAATATCTTCCAAAAACAGAACAAAGAAATCCCATGCATTCTAGAAGTTTCTCTAACAGTTCCTGCTAACACAAATTTCTCTTGCAGCTATGCCCGTCGTAAATACCTTTTGTCAATAAAACTCCCCCACAAGGCAAGCTCTTCTACACAGACAGCTAGAAACACAGGGAAAGAAAGAGAACCAGAGAGAAGGGGGGTTTAGCCCCCGCATGCTAGCAGGAAAACTAACTTATGATATTTCATACCATATCGTGACACCCCCCCGTGGCTACGATCGCTCTGATTGGCTGTTGAAAGTGAAACAGCCAATCAGAGCGATTTGTAATATTTCACCCATAAAAATTTTGAAATATTACAATCCAGCCATGGCCGATGCTGCAATAGCATCTGCCATGGCTGGAAACCCCGATCTGGCCCCCCCACCGACTAGCGGCGGCGATCTGCAGCCGCCGTCAGTGTTCCCTACCCCTCTGTCCTGTCCTAAGTGTCTTCCTCGCCCCTCCCCCGTCCTCCCTCCGCCCCCCCCGCTGTCCGATCGCACCCCCCCATACTTACCTAGTCCCGGTGTCCCTCCCGGTGTCCTCGGTCTTCTCGCATGGGCGCCGCCATCTTGGAAAATGGCGGGCGCATGCGCAGTGCGCCCGCCGAATCTGCCGGCCGGCAGATTCGTTCCCATTACATTTTGATCGCTGTGGTAGGTTCTATCACAGCGATCAAAATAAAAAAAAAGTAAATAAACCCCTCCCTTTATCACCCCCATAGGTAGGGACAGTAATAAAATACAGAAATTATATTTATTTTTGTTTTTCGGTTAGGGTTAGGGGTAGGGTTAGGGTTGCACTTAGGGTTAGGGTTGCACTTAGGGTTAGGGTTGCACTTAGGGATAAGATTGCACTTAGGGATAGGGTTGCACTTAGGGTTTCACTTAGGGATAGGGTTGCACTTAGGGATAGGGTTGCACTTAGGGATAGCGTTGCACTTAGGGATGCACTTAGGGTTAGGGTTGCACTTAGGGTTGCACTTAGGGATAGGGTTGCACTTAGGGATAGGGTTGCACTTAGGGTTAGGGTTGCACTTAGGGTTAGGGTTGCACTTAGGGTTGCACTTAGGGCTAGGGTTGCACTTAGGGCTAGGGTTGCACTTAGGGTTGCACTTAGGGATAGGGTTGCACTTAGGGTTAGGGTTGCACTTAGGGTTAGGGTTGCACTTAGGGATAGGGTTGCACTTAGGGTTGCACTTAGGGATAGGGTTGCACTTAGGGATAGGGTTGCACTTAGGGATAGCGTTGCACTTAGAGATGCACTTAGGGTTAGGGTTGCACTTAGGGATGCACTTAGGGTTAGGGTTGCACTTAGGGTTGCACTTAGGGATAGGGTTGCACTTAGGGATAGCGTTGCACTTAGGGATGCACTTAGGGTTAGGGTTGCACTTAGGGATGCACTTAGGGTTAGGGTTGAACTTCGGGATAAGGTTGCAATTAGGGATGCACTTCGGGTTAGGGTTGCACTTAGGGCTAGGGTTGCACTTAGGGCAAGGGTTGCACTTAGGGTTGCACTTAGGGCTAGGGTTGCACTTAGGGCTAGGGTTGCACTTAGGGCTAGAATTAGGGTTAGAATTTGGGTTACAATTAGGATTAGGGTTAGAATTAGGGCTAGGGTTGGAATTAGGGTTAGAATAAGGCTATGTGCACACGGTGCAGATTTGGCTGCGGATCCGCAGCGGATTGGTCGCTGCGGATTCGTAGCAGTTTTCCATCACGTTTACAGTACCACGCAAACCTATGAAAAACCAAATCCGCCATGCCCATGGTGCGGAAAATACAGCGCGGAAACGCTGTGTTGTATTTTCCACAGCATGTCAATTCTTTGTGCAGATTCCGCAGCGTTTTACACCTGCTCCATAATAGGAATCCGCAGGTGAAATCCACACAAAAAACACTGGAAATCCACGGTAAATCCGCAGGTAAAGTGCAGTGCGTTTTACCTGCAGATTTTTCAAAAATGGTGCGGAAAAATCCGCACACAAATCCACAACGTGGGCACAAAGCCTTAGGGTTAGGGTTGGAATTAAAGTTAGGGTTGGAATTAGGGTTATGACTAGGGTTAGGGGTGTGTTGGGGTTAGGGTTGGGATTAGGGTTAGGGGTGTGTTGGGGTTAGTGTTGGAGTTAGAATTGAGGGGTTTCCACTGTTTAGGCACATCAGGGGTCTCCAAACGCGACATGGCGCCACCATTGATTCCAGCCAATCTTGCGTTGAAAAAGTCAAATGGTGCTCCCTCCCTTCCGAGCCCCAACATGTGCCCAAACAGTGGTTTACCCCCACATATGGGGTATCAGCATACTCAGGAGAAACTGGACAACAACTTTTGGGGTCAAATTTCTCCTGTTACCCTTGGAAAAATAAAAAAATCCTGGGCTAAAAAATTATTTTTGAGGAAAGAAAACGTATTTATTATTTTCACGGCTCTGCGTTATAAACTTCTGTGAAGCACTTGGGGGTTCAAAGTGCTCACCACACATCTAGATAAGTTCCTTTGGGGGTCTAGTTTCCAAAATGGGAAAATGAAGTCACTTTTGGGGGGTTTCTACTGTTTAGGCACATCAGGGGCTCTGCAAACGCAACGTGACGCCAGCAGAGCATTCCATCAAAGTCTGCATTTCAAAACGTCACTACTTCATTTCCGAGCCCAGGCATGTGCCCAAACAGTGGTTTACCCCCACATATGGGGTATCCGCATACTCAGAAGAAACTGGACAACAACTTTTAGGGTCAAATTTCTCCTGTTACCCTTGAGAAAATAAAAAAATTCTGGGCTAAAAAATTATTTTTGAGGAATGAAAACGTATTTATTATTTTCACGGCTCTGCGTTATAAACTTCTGTGAAGCACTTGGGGGTTCAAAGTGCTCACCACACATCTAGATAAGTTCCTTTGGGGGTCTAGTTTCCAAAATGGAGTCACTTGTGGGGGGTTTCTACTGTTTAGGCACATCAGGGGCTCTGCAAACGCAACGTGACGCCCGCAGAGCATTCCATCAAAGTCTGCATTTCAAAACATCACTACTTCACTTCCGAGCCCTGGCATGTGCCCAAACAGTGGATTACCCCCACATATGGGGTATCAGCGTACTCAGGTGAATCTGAACAACAAAGTTTGGGGTCAAATTTCTCCTGTTACCCTTGGGAAAATAAAAAATTCTGGGCTAAAAATAATTTTTGAGAAAAGAAAAAAATTTTTTATTTTCATGGCTCTGCGTTATAAACTTCTGTGAAGCACTTTGGGGTTCAAAGTGCTCACCACACATCTAGATTAGTTCCTTGGGGGGTCTAGTTTCCAAAATGGGGTCAATTGTGGGGGATCTCCAATATTTAGGCACACAGGGGCTCTCCAAACGCGACATGGTGTCCGCTAATGATGGAGATAATTTTTCTTTCAAAAAGCCAAATGGCGATCCTTCCCTTCCGAGCCTTACCATGTGCCCAAACAGTGGTTTACCCCCACATGTGAGGTATCGGTGTACTCAGGAGAAATTTCCCAACAAATTTTAGGATCCATTTTATCCTGTTGCCCAAGTGAAAATGAAAAAATTGAGGCTAAAAGAATTTTTTTGTGAAAAAAAAGTACTTTTCCATTTTTACGGATCCATTTGTGAAGCACCTGCGGGTTTAAAGTGCTCACTATGCTTCTAGATAAGTTCCTTGGGGGGTCTAGTTTCCAAAATGGGGTCACTTGTGGGGGAGCTCCAATGTTTAGGCAAACGGGGGCTCTCCAAGCGCGACATGGTGTCCGCTAAAGATTGGAGCCAATTTTTCATTCAAAAAGTCAAATATTGCTCCTTCCCTTCCGAGCCCTGCCGTGTGCCCAAACAGTGGTTTACCCCCACATATGAGGTATCAGCGTACTCAGGACAAATTGGACAACAACGTTCGTGGTCCAGTTTCTCCTTTTACCCTTGGGAAAATAAAACAATTGTTGGTAAAAGATCATTTTTGTGACTAAAAAGTTAAATGTTCATTTTTTACTTCCATGTTGCTTCTGCTGCTGTGAAACACCTGAAGGGTTAACAAACTTCTTAAATGTGGTTTTGAGCACCTTGAGGGGTGCAGTTTTTAGAATGGTGTCACTTTTTGGTATTTTCAGCCATATAGAACCCTCAAACTGACTTCAAATGTGAGGTGGTCCCTAAAAAAAATGGTTTTGTAAATTTTGTTGTAAAAATGAGAAATCACTGGTCAAATTTTAACCCTTATAACTTCCTAGCAAAAAAAAATGTTGTTTCCAAAATTGTGCTGATGTAAAGTAGACATGTGGGAAACGTTATTTATTAACTATTTTGTGTCACATAACTCTCTGGTTTGACAGAATAAAAATTAAAAATGTGAAAATTGCGAAATTTTCTAAATTTTTGCCAAATTTCCGTTTTTTTCACAAATAAACGCAGAAATTATCAACCTAAATTTACCACTAACATGAAGCCCAATATGTCACGAAAAAAGAATCTCAGAATCGCTAGGATCCGTTGAAGCGTTCCTGAGTTATTACCTCATAAAGGGACACTGGTCAGAATTGCAAAAAATGGCCAGGTCATTAAGGTCAAAATAGGCTGGGTCATGAAGGGGTTAATATTTGCAAATGAAGTGGGGGCGGGTTTAATATTTGCACATGAAGTGGGGGCGGGCTTAATATTTGCACAGGAAGTGGGGGAGGGCTTAATATTTGCACAGGAAGTGGGGGCGGACTTAATATTTGCACAGGAAGTGGGGGGAATCTGTGGACTGGAATTGGGGTCAGGTATCTGCTTCTGCTCTAATATCTGTGCAGCATTATACCGATGGGTTTTTGGTTCAGTACAAGCTGGAAGTGAGGGAAAGGAGGTTTCAGCACCTATAGTACTGGCAGAATTTTGATGAAGAGGAACTGCGCACTGAGGAACAAATGTTTTGTAGGTTACAGAGCTTGCGAATCAGTATATTTTCGGTACATATTAGACTTTTATTTGCACCTGAAGCCGTTCTATATTGTTGGTGTTGAGGGCAGTGGGGCTATAAAAGCCAATGGAGCTGATTTCTTTTACGCTGTGTAACAGACAGAGCAAACTCACGTTTATCACAGTGGTTCATGCTGTATGATACATTTATAAGAAATATAATGTCCCTGGTGTATGGAGGGTTAATAATTAGTGATGAGCGAGTACACTCGTTGCTTGGGTTTTCCCCAGCACGCTCGGGTGATCTCCGAGAATTTGTTAGTGTTCGGACATTGAGTTTTCTTTGCGGCAGCTTCATTAAATAGTACACGCAAAACGCCAGTGTGAACGTCTACAGTGAAGAGGCGACTCCGGGATGCTGGCCTTCAGGGCAGAGTGGCAAAGAAAAAGCCATGTCTGAGACTGGCTAATAAAAGGAAAAGATTAATATGGGCAAAAGAACACAGACATTGGACAGAGGAAGATTGGAAGAAAGTGTTATGGACAGACGAATCCAAGTGTGAGGTGTTTGGATCACACAGAAGAACATTTGTAAGATGCAGAACTGAAAAGATGCTGGAAGAGTGTGATGCCATCTGTCAAGCATGGTGGAGGTAATGTGATGGTCTTGGGTTGCTTTGGTGCTGGTAAAGTGGGAGATCTGCAAAAGGTAAAAGGGATTTTGAATAAGGAGGCTATTTCTCCATTTTGCAACGCAATGTCATACCCTGTGGACAGCGCTTGATTGGAGCCAATTTCATCCTACGACAAGACAATGACAAAATACACACCTCCAAGTTATGCAAGAACTATTTAGGGAAGAAGTCGGCAGCTGGTATCTATCTGTAATGGAGTAGCCAGCGCAGTCACCAGATCTCAACCCCATTGAGCTGTTGTGGGAGCAGCTGGACTGTATGGTGCAAAAAGTGCCCATCAAGCCAAACCGACTTGTGGGAGGGGCTTCTGGAAGCATGGGGTGAAACTTCTCCAGATGATCTCAGCAAATTAACTGCTAGAATGCCAAAGGTCTGCAATGCTGGGATTGCTTCACATGGAGCATTCTAGACTAAAGCAAAGTGTGATGGAGAAAATGGGCAGCACGGTGGCGCAGTGGATAGAACAGCAGCCTTGCAGCGCTGGAGTCCTGGTTTCGAATCCCACCAAGGACAACGTCTGCAAAAAGTTTGTATGTTCTCCCCGTGTTTGTGTGGGTTTCCTCCCACATTCCAAAGACATACTGATAGGGAATTTAGATTGTGAGCCCCAACTGGGACAGCGATGATAATGTGTGCAAACTGTAAAGCGCTGCGGAATATGTTAGCGCTATATAAAAAATAAAGATTATTATTATTTCAAATAGAAAATCTTTTTTTCGAACCTTGTCAATGTCTGGACTAGATTTTCAATTCATTTGGCAACTCATTTGATTAAAAAAAGTATGAGTTTTTATGGAAAAGACAAAATTGTCTGGGTGACCCTAAACTTTTGAACGGTAGTGTATATTTTAAATTTGATTCTTTTCTTCTCAAATAAAAAAAATTAAACCCATACCACATGTGAAAGAATGTTCCGCTCATCCCAATGGTATTCAGCCTAGAAAGCATACTCTTGCCTCTGATAATGATGGTGAGGCACAAGTTCCCACCTTTCTTTATTTTTCCTAGTCCTGTTCCTCAAGTGATACCAATTTGCCATGCAGACGACCCAGGACAGAAAATTAACCAGAGCCCACTGTTACTGACCCTGTATGGACCTCACCCTGAAAATTATGAGCCACAGATTTCTGATTTTTGTGGCGCAATCAGGAATCCAATTTGACACCATCGGCCTCACAGAGACAGACTTTTCAAAATCATTTTCTCTGAGGATTTTGTTGAACCTCATGGTGGTCGAGACAAATTTTTTGTGCTCAACAATTTTTCACCCCAAACTCCAGCACTTTATTTTCTTATCTGCACCCCTGTAGACGCAAAATGAAGACATTTTGGGCCCTTGTTCTTAACATGGGGTTAGTAAAGAAGCCAGAACTTTGGCAATATTGGAGCGTTGATGTTTTATACAACACTCAAGTGTACTGCATGACCATGATCTGTAAACGTTTTGAGGCCATCCATACATTTTTGCATTACAGTGAATAATGCACAATGTTCTACCCGAGATGACCCAAACTTTGACCGATTTTTCAAAGTTTGGCTGTTCATTGATCACTTCAGCAACAAGTTTGTGAGGTGTACGTTTCCCAAAAGGGGGCCATGTATGGAATTAAACTCTACAAACTGCTAGAGTATCTCAGGGTACACCCACAGGATTAGAGTTTATTAAGGGAAGGACACCTGTATTCAATCCCCTGAATGCCCCACTATCCTGGGAGTGCATGGGAATTGTTGCACCCACTGCTGGATCAAGGTTATCACCTCTACGTAGATAACTTTCATACCAGCACCCCATTCTTCAAGTCCCTCTGCGTGAGTAACCGCAGCCTGCGGTACTGTCTGCAAAAATCAGAGGTCTCCATAGGATGGTAACTGGGCAGCTGCTCAAAGGGTGAGAGCAGAGCCCCATGTAGTGACCACATGCTGATGGTCAAGGACAAGAGGGATGTCCTTATCTTGACAACCATACATGGTGATGGCCGCATTTCCTCTACACAGGTCCACAAACCAGATACCGTGACATAGAGGGCCCAAAAGATCGCAGTGTCTGGTCATACGAAATCCTGCACTGATTAGAACTGCTTCACCATCCTATTAAACAGTGTTTTTTTTTCTTTGCTTTGTCATTACAAGGGTTAATCAGTTCAGTTTATCTCCTGTAGCTCTCTATCCTGAATTGCCTCAGCTGTTCGGTGTTGGTCACTCCCTTCTGGTATATATGCTCACTGCTTGCACTTGGGAGTTACCAGTGATAGTTTTACTTCCTGTTTAGGTGTTGGTGGAGAAATTCAGTGTTTAGAGTAGGCGGTTGGAGAGTTGTTCAGGAGATTTCAGCTTGGAGTTGGTTTGCATACTTATCCTTTTCCTCATCCTCTCCTATTTGCCTATTTGGTTTCGCCTACCTATCCCTCCACTGTGTTCCACTCCATTGTTTTGTCAATATATTTGTATGATTGTAGTTTTCTTTGATTCTTGTCTGTCTACCCTTGTTTGTCTGGTTAGTGTAACCCTATACACTTCAGCCTAACACCTCCCTGGGTGGGGGAGGTAACAGATAAGGTTTAAGATAGGAGCATAGCAAGGTACGTGACTCCAGCATCTCTATCTTTTGGAGTAATCCGGGGTACAGGGATTGACCAGGGTGCCCCTCAAGTTCGAGGGATCAGGTTGGTGCCCACTGTCCCTAGTCACTATGTGACTGTGTCCTGTGGTACAACAAGAACATGTGTGGAGTTGATCTCTCTGATCAAGTCCTCCAGGCATACAGTGCCATGAGAAAAGACAAGGTGTGGTACAAGAAGCTGGCCGTGCACCTCGTACAGATGGCAATGTATAAAGCTTTCGTGCTATCACTATGTGCAGGCCAGACCGGAACCTTCCTTCAGTTCCAGGAGGTAGTGATCAAGGCCCTAATATTTGGAGTTCAGGAAGGAATGGACCCCAGTACTTCAGTAACTGAAGGGGTATCGTACCAGGGCAACATTTCTCCTGTGAGGTCCCTCAAACTTCAAAGAAAGGAAGGTCACAAAAAGGGTGCCTAGTATGTTATAGAAGAGGGATATCAATTCGACACCTGACCCGAGAAAACTTTCCTGTGTATAAAAGAACACTTCAAACTGTACCACACATCCATGGACTACTAAATTTATTTCAGACTTGCACAACTTACATATGCCAACCTGATGCACTCTACACAAGTCACGTAAGCTGACCTGATGCACTCTACACAAGTCGCCTATGCCAACCTGATACTCTCTACCCAATTTACATATAAAAACCTGATGCGCTCTGTTGTGAACTGTGTTTCTGGGCTCCCTCTGGTGGTCACTAACGGTACTGTGTTAGGCATGTCTTGTTGCAGGCCTGGGCTCCAGCTGGGTCATTAAGCAGCGGGTGTTCCCTATTTAGGTCTCCTCTGGACTCAGTCTCTTGCCTGGCATCGTTGTATCCAGTCCTATAAGGTTTCCTCCTGAATCCTTTCCGTCTGTCTCATGCAAGAAAAGCTAAGTCTGTTTTGTATACTTTGGATCATTTGCATTTTTCAGTGTTTACAGGCCCATAATCCAGTTTTAGATTGGAAAGCTATGACTGTGTCAAGTTGGGGTTGTCAGGGGATTCATGGCGATTCTCCATTGGTGTCTATTGCTTCTTCTACTCTGTTGTGGATTCTGTTTTGGGGCTCCCTCTGGTGGTTACAACTGGTACTGGGTGACTTTGGTGGGTTGCGGCCTCTGGTTTCCACCTGTCCATCAGAAGCTGGGTGTTTCCTATTTAACCTGGCTTTCCTGTCATTCCCTTGCCGGCTATCAATGTATCAGTGTGTCTCTGTTACCTTTGCTACCTGCTCCTAAAGCCTTCAGGACAAGCTAAGTCTGATTCCCCTGTTTCATGTTTGCTTTCATGTTTTTAGTCCAGCTTGCAGATATGTAATTCTCTGTTGCTGGTTGCTCTAGTGGGCTGAAATTACCACTCATGTGCCATGAGTTGGCACATGAGTTAAAGTAATTTCAGGATGGTATTTTGAAGGGTTTTAAGCTGACCGCACAGTTCACCTTTTGTATCCTCTGCTATCTAGCTTTAGCGGGCCTCATTTTGCTGAAATCTGTTTTCATAACTACGTTTGTGCCTTCCTCTCATTTCACCGTCATTACATGTGGGGGGCTGCTATTTCTGTGGGAATATTTCTCTGGAGGCAAGATAGGTCTATTGTTCTTCTGATAGGGGTAGCTAGATCTCCGGCTGGCGCGAGACGTCTAGAGTCCCCCCAGGAACGTTCCCCGGCTGCTGTTAGTTGAGTGTTGAGGTTCAGGATCGCGGTCAGCTCAGGTTCCATCACCCTAGAGCTCGTCCTGTTTTTTGCCCGTGTTCATTTGTAATTTCCCTGCCATTGGGAACATGACACTACTCCTTCTGAGATCCCTGAGTTTTTGTCAGACTATCAGGATGTATTTGATGATCCCAGGTCCAGTGCCCTTCCTCCTCATAGGGACTGTGATTGTGCTATAGATTTGATTCCTGGTAGTAAATTTCCTAAGGGACGACTCTTTAATTTATCTGTGCCAGAGCATGCCGCGATGCGGAGTTATATAAAGGAGTCTTTGGAGAAGGGACATATTCGCCCATCCTCTTCTCCTCTTGGTGCAGGATTCTTTTTTGTGGGCAAGAAAGACGGGTCTTTAAGACCTTGTATAGATTATTGTCTTCTCAATAAGATCACGGTGAAATTTCAGTATCCTTTGCCATTGTTGTCTGATTTGTTTGCTCGGATTAAGGGTGCCAGTTGGTTCACCAAGATAGATCTTCGCGGTGCGTATAACCTTGTGCGCATAAAGCAGGGAGATGAATGGAAAACAGCATTTAATACGCCCGAGGGTCATTTTGAGTACCTGGTGATGCCTTTTGGACTCTCTAATGCTCCTTCTGTGTTTCAGTCCTTCATGCATGACATCTTCCGGAAATATCTGGATAAATTTATGATTATTTATCTGGATGATATTTTGTTTTTTTCTGATGATTGGGAGTCCCATGTGAACAAGGTCAGGATGGTGTTTCAGGTTCTGCGTGAGAATGCTTTATTTGTGAAGGGTTCAAAATGTATCTTTGGGGTACAGAAGGTTTCTTTTTTGGGTTTTATTTTTTCCCCTTCTACTGTGGAGATGGACCCAGTCAAGGTCCGTGCCATTCATGACTGGACTCAGCCCACATCTGTTAAGAGCCTGCAGAAGTTCTTGGGCTTTGCTAATTTTTACCGTCGTTTTATCGCTAATTTTTCTAGCGTGGTTAAACCTTTGACGGATATGACCAAGAAGGGTTCTGATGTCGCTAATTGGTCTCCTGCGGCCGTGGAGGCCTTTCGGGAGCTGAAGCGTCGGTTTACTTCAGCGCCAGTCCTGTGCCAGCCGGATGTCTTTCTTCCCTTCCAGGTTGAAGTTGATGCTTCGGAGATTGGTGCAGGGGCCGTTTTGTCGCAAAGAAGTTCTGATGGCTCCGTGATGAAGCCATGCGCCTTCTTTTCAAGAAAATTTTCGCCTGCTGAGCGGAACTATGATGTTGGTAATCGGGAGTTGTTGGCTATGAAGTGGGCATTTGAGGAGTGGCGACATTGGCTCGAGGGAGCTAAACATCGTGTGGTGGTCTTGACTGATCATAAAAATCTTATTTATTTCGAGTCTGCCAAGCGCCTGAATCCTAGACAGGCTCGTTGGTCGTTGTTTTTCTCCCGTTTTGACTTTGTGGTCTCGTACCTGCCTGGTTCGAAGAACGTGAAGGCTGATGCACTTTCTAGGAGTTTTGTGCCTGACTCTCCTGGAGTCTCGGAGCCGGTTGGTGTTCTCAGAGAGGGAGTGATTTTCTCTGCCATTTCCCCAGATTTGCGACGAGTGCTGCAGAAATTTCAGGCTGATAGGCCTGATCGTTGCCCACCGGAGAGACTGTTTGTCCCTGACAGATGGACCAGCAGAGTTATTTCTGAGGTTCATTCCTCGGTGTTGGCGGGGCATCCAGGGATTTTCGGTACCAGAGATTTGGGTGGCTAGGTCCTTTTGGTGGCCTTCCTTGTCGCGGAATGTGCGTTCGTTTGTGCAGTCCTGTGGGATTTGTGCTCGGGCTAAGCCTTGCTGTTCTCGTGCCAGCGGGTTGCTTTTGCCCTTACCTATCCCTAAGAGGCCTTGGACGTACATTTCCATGGATTTCATTTCGGATCTTCCGGTATCTCGGAAGATGTCTGTCATTTGGGTGGTGTGCGATCGTTTTTCTAAAATGGTCCATTTGGTGCCCTTGCCTAAGTTGCCTTCCTCCTCTGATTTGGTGCCTTTGTTCTTTCAGAATGTGGTTCGTTTGCACGGCATCCCTGAGAATATTGTGTCTGACAGAGGATCCCAGTTTGTGTCCAGATTCTGGCGATCCTTTTGTGCTAGGATGGGTATTGATTTGTCTTTTTCGTCGGCTTTTCATCCTCAGACTAATGGCCAGACCGAGCGAACTAATCAGACGTTGGAGACTTATTTAAGATGTTTTGTTTCTGCTGATCAGGACGACTGGGTTACCTTTTTGCCACTGGCCGAGTTTGCCCTTAATAATCGGGCTAGTTCTGCCACTTTGGTTTCACCCTTTTTCTGCAACTCTGGTTTTCATCCTCGTTTCTCCTGGGGTCAGGTTGAACCTTCTGACTGTCCTGGGGTTGATTCTGTGGTGGATAGGTTGCAGCGGATTTGGAACCATGTGGTGGACAATTTGAAATTGTCACAGGAGAAGGCCCAGCGTTTTGCCAACCGCCGCCGCCGCGGTGTGGGTCCCCGACTTCGTGTTGGGGATTTGGTTTGGTTGTTGTCACGTTTCATACTCACCGCTCCGTTCCTGGCTCCCGGCATGTTGCTCCCGCTGCCGCCTCTGTTCACAGCGCCCGCTCCTCTTCCGGGTCCCGGCGCGCTGTCCCTTCCTCCTCCTGGGCTGCGTCTCCGTTCCCCGTCGCCGCACTTCCTACTTCCAGTCAGTGGCACGCTCGTCCTCGGCGCGCGCCTCCTCCACACTGTAGGATGTCTGCTTCTGCGCAGGCGCGCAGGATTCGGCGCTAGACACTCCTCCTGGTTTCGGATTCCAGCACCGGATGTTTTCCTCTACGTGGCCTTTCAGCAACCTATCCCAGAGGAGTGCACGGTATATCAGGCCACCTCCCCTGCTAGGAGGTGCCTGAGTATCTTTAGCTCTTTTGCTTTAGTCTCCGGCCATCTTCGTCTCTGTCCCTGAGCTCTGAATCTCCGTACTGGTTCTGCGCTCGTTCCCTCTCTGCCTTGTGCTCGTTCTCCAGCTCCCTCTTGGTTTACCTTCCCCTCCTTCTTACCTCTGTTGCTTCCCGGTCTCTGTACATCTCAGCTCATTCCCATTCCCGTTATTCCTGGCTTTTCCTTCTAGTCCCCTTCTCCGTTTGTTTTCCCTTTCAAGAGCCGTCTCTCCTGGTATCTGCTACCGTGGTTAGGTTATCTCCGGACCTGTCCCTAAACAGTCCCTGTATAGGGGTTGGTTAACACCAGGTCCGCTCGTCCGGAGGTCCGCCTTCCACGGTCCAGAGGGTCCACTCTTGTTTCTGCCTCTGAATCATAACAGTATACTCAGGCCATGGACCCCGCAGGTGCGGCGTTCTCTGCTCAGAAGGAATTGGCGCACTTGCGCGACAATCAACAGCGCATTATGTCCTTCATGAAAAACATGGAGACCCGCCTGACTGCTATACAGACCACCGACCCGGTTAATGCAAATCAAATTGCGGGTCTGCAGCAAGAACTTTCCCAACAGCGTGACACGCAGGCGCGTATGCTATCTTACATGGCTTCTATAGACGATCGCTTATTTAATTTGCAGTCTGTCTCCGCGGCTTCCGCTCAGGTTCCGCAGGATTCTAGTTCTTCTCCTTCGCCTCATCCGCCGCCTCGCCTTGGCAAACCTCCCAGGTTTAACGGGGATCCCAAACTCTGTAGGGGATTCCTGAACCAATGTCGTCTCCACTTTGAGCTCCTTCCCCAGCAATATCCCACTGACCGAGCCAAAGTGGCTTTTATAGTGTCTCATTTGGAAGGAGAAGCTTTGGCCTGGGTCAATCCCCTGTGGGAGCGGAATGATCCTGTAGTCTCTCAATTGGCCTCCTTTTTTGAGACTTTCCGCAGGGTTTTCGACGAGCCCGGACGCTTAGCTTCCACAACTGAGTCGCTTTTCAATCTTCAGCAGGGCTCTCTAACTGTTGGCCAATATGCCATTCGCTTCCGTACTCTGGCCTCCGAGTTAGGGTGGAATAACGAGGCCTTGGTTGGCGCCTTCTGGCGAGGTCTGTCCAGTCGAATCAAGGATGAGTTGGCTGGACGAGATACCCCAACCTCTTTAGAGGACCTCATATCCCTCTCCACGCGCATTGACCTACGCTTTCAAGAACGAACACGTGAGTCCGCTAGAGAGAGGAGGTCTGTTCGCCCTCAACCACCTCTCCGCAGGGCAGGGAGTCCCAGGCCCTCATCGTCACCTACAGCATCCGTACCGGAACCAATGCAGGTCGACCGAGTTAAGATGGCGGAGCAGCGTCGTCGAGAGAGACGTTCCCAGGGACTCTGCTTTTACTGCGGTAGCGCTTCACACTTGCTACGGGCATGTCCTGAGAGGCCGGAAAACTCCTCCGCCTAGGACAGGTAAGAGAGGCCTTCCTAGGTGACTGTGACTCCTCTCAACCTTTGTTCTTGTCTGTTTTGCTTGTTCTCAATCAAAGACGCTTTTCTGAGCTCGCGTATGTGGATTTGGGCGCGGCAGGCAATTTTATCAGTCTTGAGGCGGTTCGGAGGCTTCGCGTTCCAGTTCTATCTTTGGACCCTCCTCGTTTGATTACCTCCGTGTATGGGAAACCCTTGCAAGACGCCATCACTTTGGTTACGGAAGAGATTGAACTACGTATTGGGGCTCTTCATCGTGAGAAGATTACTCTCTATGTTTTACCTAATCTAACCCATGCTCTGCTTCTAGGTCTACCTTGGCTCCGCATGCACGAACCTACTCTGGACTGGCGTTCGGGTGATGTGCTCCGTTGGGGATCTTCATGTCAAAACCAATGTCTTCTTCCCGTTTGTCCTGTAGTTCCGCTTCCAGCTGACTCCGTTTCCTCCGGACTACCTACCCCATACCGGTCCTTCATGGATGTCTTTGATAAAAAAGAAGCTGAGAGTCTTCCTCCGCACTGGGCCTATGATTGCCCAATCGAGCTTCTTCCCGGTTCCACTCCTCCCAGAGGGAGAATCTTCCCGTTTTCTCCCGCCGAGACCAAAGCTATGTCCGAATACGTCCAGGAGAATTTATCAAGAGGATTCATTCAAAAATCTTGTTCCCCCGCTGGTGCGGGGTTCTTCTTTGTCAAGAAGAAGGACGGATCTCTTCGACCCTGTATAGATTACCGGGGCTTGAACAACATTACGGTCAAGAATAAGTATCCTCTGCCTCTTATTCCTGAGCTCTTCGACCGACTAAGGGGGGCGCGAATCTTCACGAAGCTAGATCTACGGGGTGCTTACAGCCTTGTTCGAATCCGCTCTGGCGATGAATGGAAGACTGCCTTTAACACCCGGGACGGGCATTACGAATACCTAGTCATGCCGTTCGGACTCTGCAATGCTCCCGCAGTCTTCCAAGAATTCGTGAATGACATCTTTTGAGACCTTCTTTATTCCTGTGTTGTGGTATATTTAGACGACATCCTGATTTTTTCGGCTGATCTACCTTCTCACAGAAGAAGCGTCCGTCTGGTTTTGCAACGTTTAAGAGAAAATCGTCTTTACGCCAAGTATGAGAAGTGCCTCTTCGAACAAACTTCCTTGCCCTTTCTAGGATACATCATTTCGAATACTGGCCTCAAAATGGATCCTGAGAAGGTGAACACCATTCTCAATTGGCCACGTCCCTATGGAACAAAAGCCATTCAACGGTTTCTAGGGTTCGCCAACTACTACAGGCAATTTATTTCACATTTCTCCTCTGTAGTGCGGCCTCTTACTGCTCTCACCCATAAAGGGTCCAACCCGAATACATGGACTCCGGAGACCGAAAAAGCCTTTATGCTTCTAAAACGGTCTTTCTCCTCCGCCCCAGTATTACATCATCCTGAAATCAATAAACCATTCGTCCTCGAGGTGGATGCCTCTGCCACAGGTGCCGGAGCAGTGCTTTCCCAAAAAAACCTCTAAGGGTCGACTGGTTCCCTGTGGCTTCTTCTCCAAAACGTTTTCTGCTTCGGAACGTAATTATACCATTGGGGACCGAGAACTCTTGGCCATAAAGTTGGCTCTGGGAGAGTGGAGACATCTTCTTGAAGGAGCTGTTCATCCTTTTGTGATTTTTTCTGACCACAAGAACTTGGCCTATCTTCAAACCGCGCACAGACTTAATCCTCGGCAGGCTCCATGGTCCCTGTTCTTTGCCCGTTTCGACTTCGAGCTACGTTTTCGGCCTGGTGACAAACATGTCAAAGCAGACGCTCTGTCCAGACTTTCGCAGCCTGAGGACTTCGACGAGGAGCCAGCACACATCATGGATCCCAGTAAGATCGTTACTGTAGCCCCTTTAGGGGTGATCTGTCCTCCTCCGGGTAAGACTTTGGTCACTGAAAATGACAGAGAAACAGTGCTGCGTTGGGGACATTCTTCTAAATTTGCAGGCCATGCCGGAGTTAAGAAAACTCTTCTTCTCGTCTCCCGCTACTATTGGTGGCCTTCATTACGACAGGATATCGAAGAATTTGTCGCCTCATGTCCCTCTTGTGCGAAATGCAAAGTGCCAAGACAGCTACCTCGTGGTGTGTTGCTTCCTCTTCCAGTGCCTTCTAGTCCGTGGCAACACATCGCCATGGACTTCATTACCGATTTACCTAAATCCTCAAGTTGTACAGTCATCCTTACGGTGGTAGATCGTTTCTCCAAGATGGCACACTTCATTCCTTTGCCTGGACTTCCCACAGCTCCGGAATTGGCGAAGATCTTCATTTCAACTATCTTCAAACTTCATGGTTTTCCTCAAAACATCGTGTCTGACCGAGGAGTTCAGTTTACGTCTCGTTTTTGGAGGGCGCTATGCAAGCTTTTGAAGGTGTCTCTAGATTTTTCTTCTGCCTATCATCCTCAAACTAATGGTCAAGCTGAACAAACGAATCAGATTGTGGCTGTCTATCTTCGTCACTTCACCAATTCTCATCAAGATGATTGGGTAAGCCTTCTGCCTTGGGCCGAGTTCGCCTATAATAATCACTCTAATGAGTCTTCAGCTAAATCTCCTTTTTTTGTCGTCTTTGGTCAACATCCGAATATACCCCTTCCGATTTCCTCCACAACAGGAGTTCCAGCCGCCGACTCTTTGACTTCGAATTTCTCAGCAATATGGGGTGAGGTTAAAAAGGCTCTCAAGATGGCGTCTGTCAAAATGAAAAGACATGCTGACAAGAGACGTTTAGACTCTTCTCCATTCTCACCTGGCAATAAGGTTTGGCTTGCCTCACGTTACATAAGGCTCAAGATTCCTTCCTACAAACTTGGTCCGCGTTACATCGGGCCCTTTGAGGTTCTGAGTCGAGTCAACGAAGTCGCCTACAAGCTGAAGTTGCCTGCCTCGCTCCGTATTCCCAATACTTTTCATGTATCTCTGCTCAAACCTGTTATCCTTAACCGCTTCCATCCTTCTTCCTGTATCTCTCCGCAGCCTCTCCATGCCGATAACATTTTTGAGGTGAGGGATATTCTAGCCAAGAAGAGAGTACGTGGAAAAGAGCTTTTCCTGGTGGATTGGAAGGGTTTTGGTCCGGAGGAGAGATCGTGGGAACCTCTAGAGAATATCAATGCACCTCGTCTTCTTAACAAATTTCTCGCTAAATTCAAGAGTGGGGATTTTAAAGAGGGGGGTACTGTCACGTTTCATACTCACCGCTCTGTTCCTGGCTCCCGGCATGTTGCTCCCGCTGCCGCCTCTGTTCACAGCGCCCGCTCCTCTTCCGGGTCCCGGCGCGCTGTCCCTTCCTCCTCCTGGGCTGCGTCTCCGTTCCCCGTCGCCGCACTTCCTACTTCCGGTCAGTGGCACGCTTGTCCTCGGCACGTGCCTCCTCCACACTGTAGGATGTCTGCTTCTGCGCAGGCGCGCAGGATTCGGCGCTAGACCCTCCTCCTGGTCTCGGATTCCAGCACCGGATGTTTTCCTCTACGTGGCCTTTCAGCAACCTATCCCAGAGGAGTGCACGGTATATCAGGCCACCTCCCCTGCTAGGAGGTGCCTGAGTATCTTTAGCTCTTTTGCTTTAGTCTCCGGCCATCTTCGTCTCTGTCCCTGAGCTCTGAATCTCCGTACTGGTTCTGCGCTCATTCCCTCTCTGCCTTGTGCTCGTTCTCCAGCTCCCTCTTGGTTTACCTTCCCCTCCTTCTTACCTCTGTTGCTTCCCGGTCTCTGTACATCGTCAGCTCATTCCCATTCCAGTTATTCCTGGCTTTTCCTTCTAGTCCCCTTCTCCGTATGTTTTCCCTTTCAAGAGCCGTCTCTCCTGGTATCTGCTACCGTGGTTAGGTTATCTCCGGACCTGTCCCTAAACAGTCCCTGTATAGGGGTTGTGTTGTGAATTCTGTTTGTGGGCTCCCCCGGTGGTGTTTGATGGTAGTGCCACTTGTGTGCTTTCTGCTATCTCTGCTCACCTGTTGCCACCCATTAGGGGAGTTTCCTATTTAAGGCTGCTTGGCTGTTAGTCCCATGCCGGCCAACAATGTTTCAGTAGCATTCTGTTGCATTCTCCTGCCTCAAGTTCCTGTTCAGCTAAGTTGAATTTGTTTTGAGTTTATGCTATCTTCTTGTCCAGCTTGCAGTAATGTGACTATCTGCAGCTGGAAGCTCTTGTGGACTGAAATTGCCACTCCAGTGGCATGAGTTGTCACTGGAGTTTTAAAGTAATTTCAGGATGGTGTTTTGTGTAGAGTTTTAAGTTGACCGTGAAGTAACACTTTCCTATCCTTCTGCTATCTAGAAAGCGGACCTCTCTGTGCTAAACCTGCTGTTCATCCTACGTATGTCATTTCCTCTTAACTCACCGTCAATATCTGTGGGGGGCTGCTATCTCCTTTTGGGGTACTCCTCTGGAGGTAAGACAGGCCTGTATATTCCTCTGATAGGGGTAGTTAGATCTCCGGCTGGCGCGTGGTGTCTAGGGCATCGTAGGAACACTCCCTGGCTGCTTCAAGTGTTGTGACAGGTTCAGGTCACGGTCAACTTTAGTTTCATCACCCGAGAGCTAGTCCGTTTTGTTATTTTTATTTCCCTGCCATTGGGACAATCATGACAGTTTGGCCGGCCATGTGTTAAAACCATGCACTAAAGCAGGAAAGGATTAGAAAAGTTTTTTTTTTCCCTCTATTGTGTTTGAAACTGCTCTTTGTTTGCTCATTTGTACTTCTTGCTTAAACTGCAGTCTTCAGCCTTTTTTTTTTTTTCCTCTCCTCTTAATCTCTGAATGGCTTTGGTTACACCTGTTTGAATCATGGATCCACAGAGTCTGGTTGCAGGTTTGAATAACCTTGCTACAAAGGTTCAGAACTTACAAGATTTTGTTATACGTGCTCCAATGTCTGAACCTAAGATCCCTATGCCTGAATATTTTACCGGAGACAGATCCTGTTTTTTGAATTTCAAAGAGAATTGCAAATTGTTTTTGTCTCTGAGATCTCACTCCGCTGGTGATCCTGCACAACAGGTTAAAATTGTTATTTCTCTACTGCGGGGTGACCCACAAAATTGGGCATTTGCATTATCTCCAGGGGATCCTGCGTTACTAAATGTGGATGCGTTTTTTCTGGCTTTGGGGTTGCTTTATGAAGAACCTAATTTAGAGATTTTGGCTGAGAAGGCTTTAATAGCTCTTTCCCAAGGGCAAGACGAAGCTGAGATATACTGCCAAAAATTTCATAAATGGTCGGTGCTTACTAAATGGAATGAGTGCGCTCTAGCAGCGAATTTCAGAGAGGGTCTCTCTGATGCCGTGAAGGATGTCATGGTGGGGTTCCCTGTGCCTACAGGTCTGAATGATGCCATGAAATTGGCTATCCAGATTGATCGGCGTTTACGGGAGCGCAAACCTGTGCACCATTTGGCGGTATCTTCTGAGCAAAAACCTGTGCACCATTTGGCGGTATCTTCTGAGCAAAAACCTGTGCACCATTTGGCGGTGACCTATGAAAAGGCACCAGAGCATATGCAATGTGATAGTGTTCTGTCTAGAGGCGAACGACAGAATTACAGGCGTAAAAAGGGGTTGTGCTTCTACTGTGGAGATCCAGCTCATGTTATATCAGCATGCTCTAAACGCATAAAAAAGGTTGATAAAAAGGTTGATAAATCTTTTTCTATGGGTACCTTGCAGTCTAAATTTATTTTGTCTGTGACATTGATTTGTACATTATCATCTGTTACCGTGGATGCTTATGTGGATTCTGGTGCCGCTCGGAGTCTCATGGATTGGTCCTTTGCCAAGCGTTGTGGGTTTGATTTAGAGCCTCTGGAAGTTCCTATACCCCTAAAGGGTATTGATTCTACACCTTTGGCTAGCAATAAACCACAATACTGGACACAAGTGACTATGCATCTTACCCCAGACCATCAGGAGATTATTCGTTTCCTTGTGTTATACAATCTACATGATGTTTTAGTGCTTGGATTACCTTGGTCACGAATTCATAATCCAGTCTTGGACTGGAGATCAATGTCTGTGTTGAGCTGGGGATGTCGGGGGATTCACGGGGATGCTCCTTTGGTTCCCATTTCTTCATCTACTCCCTCTGAGGTCCCAGCATTTTTGTCAGATTTTCATGATGTCTTTCAGGAGCCTAAAATTGATTCTCTCCCTCCTCACAGAGAGTGTGACTGCGCTATTGAGTTGATTCCCGGTAGTAAATTTCCTAAAGGTCGTTTGTTTAATTTATCTGTACCTGAACATGCTGCTATGCGGGAGTATATCAGAGAATCTTTGGAAAAGGGTCATATTCGCCCCTCTTTGTCTCCACTAGGGGCAGGTTTTTTCTTTGTGGGTAAAAAGGATGGTTCATTGAGACCTTGTATCGACTATCGACTTCTGAATAAGATTACAGTTAAATACCAGTACCCTTTGCCTTTACTGACTGATCTGTTTGCTCGCATAAAGGGGGCTAAGTGGTTTACTAAGATCAATCTTCGTGGTGCGTATAATTTGGTGCGGATTAAGCAGGGAGATGAGTGGAAGACCGCACTTAATACGCCTGAAGGCCATTTTGAGTATTTGGTAATGCCTTTCGGTCTCGCGAATGCCCCTTCCGTTTTTCAGTCCTTTATGCACGATATTTTCCGTGAATATCTGGATAAATTTATGATTGTGTATCTGGATGATATCCTGATTTTTTCGGAGGACTGGGAATCTCATGTTCAACAGGTCAGGAGAGTTTTTCAGGTTTTGCGGGCTAATTCTCTTTTTGTGAAGGGCTCAAAGTGTATTTTTGGGGTTCAGAGAATTTCCTTTTTGGGATATATTTTTTCCCCTTCATCTATGGAAATGGACCCTGCTAAGGTTCAGGCTATTTGTGACTGGATACAACCTACTTCTCTGAAGAGTCTTCAGAAATTTTTGGGATTTGCTAATTTCTATCGCCGATTCATTGCTGGTTTTTCTGCCATTGCTAAACCTTTGACTGATTTGACTAAAAAGGGTGCTGATGTTGCTAATTGGTCCTCTGCGGCTGTGGAGGCCTTTCGGGAGCTTAAGTGCCGCTTTTCTTCTGCTCCTGTGTTGCGCCAGCCTGATGTGTCGCTCCCTTTCCAGGTTGAAGTGGATGCTTCCGAGATCGGAGCAGGGGCAGTTTTGTCGCAGAAAGGTCCTGACTGCTCAGTAAGAAGACCATGTGCGTTTTTTTCTCGGAAGTTTTCACCCGCTGAGCGAAATTATGATGTTGGAAATCGGGAGCTCTTGGCCATGAAGTGGGCATTTGAGGAGTGGCGTCATTGGCTTGAGGGTGCTAGACACCAGGTGGTGGTCTTGACTGATCACAAGAATCTGATTTATCTTGAGTCAGCCAGGTGTCTGAATCCTAGACAGGCGCGCTGGTCGTTATTTTTCTCCCGATTTAACTTTGTGGTTTCATATCTGCCTGGTTCTAAAAATGTGAGGGCGGATGCCCTCTCAAGGAGTTTTGAGCCTGACTCGCCTGGTGATTTCGAACCTACTGGCATCCTGAAGGATGGGGTGATATTGTCAGCTGTCTCCCCAGACCTGCGACGCTCATTGCAGGAGTTTCAGGTGGATAGGCCTGATCGCTGTCCGCCTGGTAGACTGTTTGTCCCTGATGACTGGACCAGTAGAGTTATTTCGGAGGTTCATTCTTCCACGTTGGCAGGTCATCCTGGAATTTTTGGCACCAGGGATTTGGTGTCTAGGTCCTTTTGGTGGCCTTCCTTGTCTCGAGATGTGCGTATGTTTGTGCAGTCTTGTGATGTTTGTGCTCGGGCCAAGCCTTGCTGTTCTCGGGCTAGTGGGTTGTTGTTGCCCTTGCCTATTCCTAAGAGGCCTTGGACGCACATCTCTATGGACTTTATTTCTGACCTTCCTGTTTCTCGTAGGATGTCTGTCATCTGGGTGGTGGTTGACCGTTTTTCCAAGATGGTTCATTTGGTACCCTTGCCCAAGTTGCCCTCCTCCTCTGAGCTGGTTCCTCTATTTTTTCAGAATGTGGTGCGTTTGCATGGTATTCCTGAGAATATAGTGTCTGATAGGGGTACTCAGTTTGTGTCTAGATTTTGGCGGGCGTTCTGTGCCAGGATGGGCATTGATTTGTCTTTTTCGTCTGCATTCCATCCTCAGACTAATGGCCAGACTGAGCGTACTAATCAGACTTTGGAGACTTACTTGAGGTGTTTTGTGTCCGCTGATCAGGATGATTGGATTGATTTTTTGCCGTTGGCAGAGTTTGCCCTTAATAATCGGGCCAGTTCTGCCACTTTGGTTTCTCCATTTTTTTGTAATTCGGGGTTTCACCCTCGTTTTTCGTCCGGTCAATTGGAGTCTTCGGATTGTCCGGGAGTGGATTCCGTGGTGAATAGGATGCATCAGATTTGGGGACAGGTTGTGGACAATCTGAAGTTGTCCCAGGAGAGGACTCAACAGTTCACTAATCGTCATCGGCGTGCTGGTTCTCGTCTTTGTGTTGGGGACCTGGTGTGGCTGTCTTCTCGATTTGTTCCTATGAAGGTCTCGTCTCCTAAGTTTAAGCCTCGGTTTATCGGCCCTTATAGGATTCTGGAGGTGCTTAATCCTGTGTCCTTTCGTTTGGACCTCCCAGCATCTTTTACTATTTATAATGTTTTTCATCGGTCATTATTGCGGAGGTATGAGGTGCCGGTTGTTCCTTCTGCTGATCCTCCTGCTCCTGTGCTGGTCGAGGGTGAATTGGAGTATGTGGTGGAAAAGATCTTGGACTCCCGTGTTTCCAGACGGAAACTTCAGTATCTGGTTAAGTGGAAGGGCTATGGTCAGGAGGATAATTCCTGGGTGACAGCATCCGATGTTCATGCTCCTGATTTGGTTCGTGCATTTCATAGTGCTCATCCAGATCGCCCTGGTGGTTCTGGTGAGGGTTCGGTGCCCCCTCCTTAAGGGGGGAGTACTGTTGTGAATTCTGTTTGTGGGCTCCCCCGGTGGTGTTTGATGGTAGTGCCACTTGTGTGCTTTCTGCTATCTCTGCTCACCTGTTGCCACCCATTAGGGGAGTTTCCTATTTAAGGCTGCTTGGCTGTTAGTCCCATGCCGGCCAACAATGTATCAGTAGCATTCTGTTGCATTCTCCTGCCTCAAGTTCCTGTTCAGCTAAGTTGAATTTGTTTTGAGTTTATGCTATCTTCTTGTCCAGCTTGCAGTAATGTGACTATCTGCAGCTGGAAGCTCTTGTGGACTAAAATTGCCACTCCAGTGGCATGAGTTGTCACTGGAGTTTTAAAGTAATTTCAGGATGGTGTTTTGTGTAGAGTTTTAAGTTGACCGTGAAGTAACACTTTCCTATCCTTCTGCTATCTAGAAAGCGGACCTCTCTGTGCTAAACCTGCTGTTCATCCTACGTATGTCATTTCCTCTTAACTCACCGTCAATATCTGTGGGGGGCTGCTATCTCCTTTTGGGGTACTCCTCTGGAGGTAAGACAGGCCTGTATATTCCTCTGATAGGGGTAGTTAGATCTCCGGCTGGCGCGTGGTGTCTAGGGCATCGTAGGAACACTCCCTGGCTGCTTCAAGTGTTGTGACAGGTTCAGGTCACGGTCAACTTTAGTTTCATCACCCGAGAGCTAGTCCGTTTTGTTATTTTTATTTCCCTGCCATTGGGACAATCATGACAGGGTTGGTTAAAACCAGGTCCGCTCGTCCGGAGGTCCGCCTTCCACGGTCCAGAGGGTCCACTCTTGTTTCTGCCTCTGAATCATAACAGTTGTCTTCTCGGCATGTTCCTTTGAAGGTCTCCTCTCCTAAGTTTAAGCCTCGCTTTATCGGTCCTTATAAGATTTTGGAAATCCTTAACCTGGTGTCTTTTCGCTTGGACCTTCCAGCGTCATTTTCTATTCATAATGTGTTCCATAGGTCCTTGTTGCGGCAGTACGTGGTGCCTATGGTTCCTGCTGTTGAGCCTCCTGCCCCGGTTTTGGTTGAGGGCGAGTTGGAGTACGTGGTGGAGAAGATTTTGGATTCTCGTATCTCTAGACGGAGACTTCAGTATTTAGTTAAGTGGAAAGGCTATGGTCAGGAGGATAATTCCTGGGTTGTCGCCTCTGATGTTCATGCGACTGATTTGGTTCGTGCCTTTCACGCTGCTCATCCTGATCGCCCTGGGGGTCTTGGTGAGGGTTCAGTGACCCCTCCTCAAGGGGGGGTACTGTTGTGAACTGTGCTTCTGGGCTCCCTCTGGTGGTCACTAACGGTACTGTGTTAGGCATGTCTTGTTGCAGGCCTGGGCTCCAGCTGGGTCATTAAGCAGCGGGTGTTCCCTATTTAGGTCTCCTCTGGACTCAGTCTCTTGCCTGGCATCGTTGTATCCAGTCCTATAAGGTTTCCTCCTGATTCCTTTCCGTCTGTCTCATGCAAGAAAAGCTAAGTCCGTTTTGTATACTTTGGATCATTTGCATTTTTCAGTGTTTTTGTCCAGCTTGCTTGATATGTGATTTTCTGGCTCGCTGGAAGCTCTAGGGTGCTGATATTCCCCCTCCGCACCGTCAGTCGGTGTGGGGGTTCTTGTAATATTCAGCGTGGATGTTTTTGCAGGGTTTTCTGCTGACCGCATAGTCCACTTTCTATTTTCTGCCTATCTAGACTAGTGGGCCTCACTTTGCTGAATCTAGTTCATCTCTACGATTGTGTTTTCCTCCTGCCTCACCGTTATTATTTGTTGGGGGCTTTCTATATCTTTGGGGTTCAATTTCTCTGGAGGCAAGTGAGGCCTTATTTTCCCTCTAGGGGTAGTCAGTTCTCCGGCTGGCTCGAGACGTCTAGAATCAACGTAGGCACGTTCACCGGCTACTTCTAGTTGTTGTGTTAGGATCAGGTATGCGGTTAGCCCAGTTTCCACCTCCCTAGAGCAGCTCCAATGTTTTTTGTTGACCTTGCCGGAATACCAGAGATCCTCTACCACTGGGATCATAACAGCGCTCTACCCAACTCACGTAAGCCGATCTGATGCACTCTACACAACTCACGTAAGCCGATCTGATACACTCTACACAATTCACGTAAGCCGACCTGATGCACTCTACACAAGTCACGTAAGTCATGCTGATGCACTCTACACAACTGAGTAAGCTAACCTGATTCGCTCTACAGAACTCGCATAAGCCTAATTGATACTCTACACAACTCACGTAAGCCGATCTGATGGACTCTACACAACTCACGTAAGCCGACCTGATGCACTCTACACGAGTCAGGTAAGTCATGCTGATGCACTCTACACAACTGACGTAAGCTAACCTGATTCGCTCTACAGAACTCGCATAAGCCAACTTGATACTCTACACCTCTCCCGTATGCCGACCTGATGCACTCTACACAACTCACGTAAGCCGACCTGATACACTCTACACAACTCTCATATGCCAACCTGATGGACTCTACACAACTCATGTAAGCCGACCTGATGCACTCTACACAACTCACGTATGCTGACCTGATGCACTCTACACAACTCACGTATGCCGACCTGATGCACTCTACACAACTCGCGTAAGCTGACCTGATACACTCTACACAATTTACTTATGGTACCACATTATAAAATTCACATACCAGGAAAACACTAGATCAATTCCAATACAGACACTATAGAAAATAAGGATCTTCCAAAAATTGAACTTTAAAATAAATATTTTTATTGATAGAGACTTGCAAACATATATGTTAAAATCCAGAGCTGCCGAATACCCAGATGGAGAACTATAGGATACTACCACCAATCATTAAAGATCCATATTCGCATTCTGACACTCTGTAGATTGTAAGCTTGCGGGCAGGGACCTCACTCCTAATGTCATTGTTTAAATTGTCTTAACTCGTACCGAATTTATTGTTTGTACATGTCCCTGCTTAATTGTAAAGTGCTGCGGAATATGTTGTTGCTATATAAATAAAAATTATTATTATTCTGACATAAATAATTAAACAAAAGGCCATCACAGGAAGGCAGAATACGTTAAGGGCTTTTGGACTTTGACTATCCAGCCTGTAGATCCAGAAAGCTTCTTCCTGAGGATGTTTTGCATAAAATAGCCCATCCAGGGCCAACCTGAACCTGGTAGATAGTGAAAAACTGTAGAGCTCTTCCCCCAACGATCCAGGAGCAATGTGATGATGCTTTTTTCCCCTGTGATAGAGACCATTTCACAGGGTAAAAGGCAGAACTAAGTGGCTCAATGCTTAAACACTGACATTTTGGGTCTATGGCCAGAAAACTCCCCAGACCTCAGTCCCACAGAGAGCCTCAGTTCAGTCCTCATGAATCATATATAGAGAAAATACCACAGCACTTTCCGATTCAGAAAATTATGTATTTCTTAAATTCATCAATAGGTCTAACGAAGGGAAAGAAAACCAACGTTTCAGTCAGACGACCTGTTCATGGCCTACAAAAAGTATATGTATGTTTATATATGTAGATATAGATAGATACAGTGCCTTGCAAAAGTATTCGGCTCCCTGGAACTTTTCAATCTTTTCCCACATATCATGCTTCAAACCTAAAGATACCAAATGTAAATTTTTGGTGAAGAATCAACAACAAGTGGAACACAATTGTGAAGTAGAACGAAATTTATTGGTTATTTTAAATTTTTGTGGTAATTAAAAAACTGAATAGTGGGGCGTGCAATATTATTCGGCCCCTTTAACTTAATACTTTGTTGCGCAACCTTTTGCTGCGATTACAGCCGCAAGTCACTTGGGGTATGTCTCTATCAGTTTTTTACATCGAGAGACTGAAATTCTTGCCCATTCTTCCTTGACAAACAGCTCGAGCTCAGTGAGGTTTGATGGAGAACGTTTTCAGCTCTTTCCACAGATTCTCGATTGGATTGAGGTCTGGACTCTGACTTGGCCATTCTAACACCTGGATACGTTTATTCGTGAACCATTCCATTGTAGATTTTGCTTTATGTTTGGGATCATTGTCTTGTTGGAAGACAAATCTCCGTCCCAGTCTCAGGTCTTTTGCAGACTCCAACAGGTTTTCTTCAAGAATGGACTTGTATTTGGCTCCATCCATCTTCCCATCAATTTTAACCGCCTTCCCTGTCCCTGCTGAAGAAAAGCAGGCCCAATCCATGATGCTGCCACCACCATGTTTGACAGTGGGGATGGTGTGTTCAGGGTGATGATCTGTGTTGCCTTTAGGCCAAACATATCATTTGGTATTGTTGCCAAAAAGTTCGATTTTGGTTTCATCTGACCAGAGCACCTTCTTCCACATGTTTGGTGTGTCTCCCATGGGGCTTGTTGCAAACCTTAAACAACACTTTTTATGGATATCTTTGAGAAATGGCTTTCTTCTTGCCACTCTTCCATAAAGGCCAGATTTGTGCACTGTACGACTGATTGTCCTATGGACAGACTGTCCCACCTCAGCAGTAGATCTCTGCAGTTCATCCAGAGTGATCATGGGCCTCTTGTCTCCATCTCTGATCAGTCTTCTCCTTGTTTGAGATGAAAGTTTAGAGGGACGGCTGGGTCTTGGTAGATTTGCAGTGGTATGATACTCCTTCCATTTCAATATGATCGCTTGCACAGTGCTCCTTGGGATGTTTAAAGTTTCGGAAATAATTTTGTATCCAAATCCGGCTTCAAACTTCTCCACAACAGTATCTCGGACCTGCCTGTTGTGTTCCTTGGTCTTCATGATGCTCTCTGTGCTTCAAACAGAACCCTGAGACTATCACAGAGCAGGTGCATTTATACGGAGACTTGATTACACACAGGTGGATTATATTTATCATCATTAGGCATTTAGGACAACATTGAATCATTCAGAGATCCACAATGATCTTCTGGAGTCAGTTTGCTGCACTGAAAGTAAAGGGGCCGAATAATATTGCATGCCCCACTTTTCAGTTTTTGAATTTCCACAAAAATTTAGAATAACCAAGAAGTTTCGTTCAACTTCACACTTGTGTTCCACTTGTTGTTGATTCTTCACCAAAAATTTACATTTGGTATCTTTGTTTGAAGTATGATATGTTGGAAAAGGTTGAAAAGTTCCAGGGGGCCGAATACTTTCGCAAGGCACTGTATGTGTGATAGATCGGCTGTACACGGAAGTAGACACGGAAACACTGCTGCTTTAAGAACTTACTTTGGTTTATTATGGACAGCATAAACTGTTGTGAATTAGACTTTTTGGCTCCCTCTTGTGGTCACTAGTGATATGACTCTGGGATTGTCTTTTTTCTGTTTGGCATTCACCTGGGCCGTTAGTCCAGGGGTGTTGCTATATTAACTTCCTGGATCCTTAGTCCAGTGCCTGGCATCGTTGTAATCAGAGCCTTCTGTTTGCTCCTGTCCGCTGGTCCTGGATTTTGCAAAATTAAGCTAAATCCTGCATCTTGGTTATTTTGGTTATTTGCTTTGCTTCTACTTTTGTCCAGCTTGTACTAAATGTGATTTCTGACCTTGCTGGAAGCTCTAGGGGTGCTGGTGTTCTCCCCCCGGCCGTTAGACGGTTCGGGGGTTCTTGAATATCCAGCGTGGATATTTTAATAGGGTTTTTGCTGACCATATAAGTCATCTTACTATATTCTGCTATTAGCTAGTGGGCCTCTCTTTGCTAAATACCTAGCTCATTCTTATGTTTGTCTTTTCCTCTTACCTCACCGTTATTATTTGTTGGGGGCTTGTATCCAACTTTTGGGGTCTTTTCTCTGGAGGCAAGAAAGGTCTTTCTTTTCCCTTCTAGGGTTAGTTAGTTCTCCGGCTGGCGCGAGACGTCTAGAACCAACGTAGGCACGTTCCCCGGCTACTGTTTAGTTGTGGTGCTAGGATTAGATATATGGTCAGCCCAGTTACCACTGCCCTATGAGCTGGTTTTTAATGTTTGCAGACTTGGTATTTAATTCTGAGACCCTCTGCCATTGGGGTCATAACAGTATGCCAGGACCACATTGAATGTTTAATGCATTGCAGAAGTGGGATAATAAGAAAGGAAATTCTGAGTTTTTTTTTTTTTCCTCTTTCCTCTCTTTCTCCCCTTTACCTCTGAGTGGCTTGAGCTTGCTGCAGACATGAATGTCCAGACCTTGATTACAAATGTAGACCAGCTTGCTGCTCGTGTGCAAGGCATTCAAGATTTTGTTACCAGGAGTCCTATGTCTGAACCTAAAATACCTATTCCTGAACTGTTTTCTGGAGACCGATTTAAGTTTAGGAATTTCAGGAATAATTGTAAATTGTTTCTATCTCTGAGACCCCGTTCATCTGGAGACCCAGCTCAGCAAGTTAAAATTGTTATCTCTTTTTTTACGGGGCGACCCTCAGGATTGGGCCTTCTCGCTAGCGCCAGGAGATCCGGCATTGGCAAATATTGATGCGTTTTTTCTGGCGCTCGGATTGCTTTACGAGGAACCCAATCTTGAGGTTCAGGCAGAAAAAGCCTTGCTGGCTATTTCTCAGGGCCAGGATGAAGCTGAAGTGTATTGCCAAAAATTTCGGAAGTGGTCTGTGCTTACTCAGTGGAATGAGTGTGCTCTGGCCGCAAATTTCAGAAATGGCCTTTCTGAAGCTATTAAGAATGTGATGGTGGGTTTCCCCATTCCTACAAGTCTGAATGATTCCATGGCGCTGGCTATTCAAATTGACCGGCGTTTGCGGGAGCGCAAAACCGCTAATCCTCGGGTGGTGTTGTCTGAACAAGCACCTGATTTGATGCAATGTGATAGAATTCAGACCAGAAATGAGTGGAAAAATCATAGACGTCAGAATGGGTTGTGTTTTTACTGTGGTGATTCTACACATGTTATATCAGCATGCTCTAAACGCCTAACAAGGGTTGTTAGTCCTGTCGCCATTGGTAATTTGCAACCTAAATTTATTTTGTCTGTGACTTTAATTTGCTCATTGTCCTCTTACCCTGTTATGGCGTTTGTGGATTCAGGTGCTGCCCTGAGTCTTATGGATCTGTCATTCGCCAAGCGCTGTGGTTTTGTTCTTGAGCCGTTGGTAAATCCTATCCCTCTGAGGGGTATTGATGCTACGCCATTGGCGGAAAATAAACCGCAGTTTTGGACACAGGTTACCATGTGCATGACTCCTGAGCATCGGGAGGTGATTCGTTTTCTTGTTCTACATAAAATGCATGATTTGGTCGTTTTGGGTTTGCCATGGTTACAGGCTCATAATCCAGTCTTGGATTGGAGGGCAATGTCTGTGTCAAGTTGGGGCTGTCAGGGTATTCATGGTGATCCCCCCCGGTGTCTATTGCTTCCTCTACTCCTTCGGAAGTTCCTGAGTATTTGTCTGATTATCAGGATGTGTTCAGCGAGTCCAGGTCCAGTGCTTTGCCTCCTCATAGGGACTGTGACTGTGCCATAGATTTGATTCCAGGAAGCAAATTTCCTAAGGGAAGACTATTTAATCTGTCTGTACCTGAGCACACCGCAATGCGTTCGTATATCAAGGAATCTCTGGAGAAGGGGCATATCCGTCCATCCTCTTCCCCTCTTGGTGCGGGATTCTTTTTTGTGGCCAAGAAGGACGGATCTTTGAGACCTTGTATTGACTATCGGCTTTTGAATAAAATCACTGTTAAATTTCAGTATCCTTTGCCTCTGTTGTCGGACTTGTTTGCCCGAATTAAAGGTGCCAAGTGGTTCACCAAGATAGATCTTCGTGGTGCGTACAACCTTGTGCGCATTAAGCGAGGAGATGAATGGAAAACTGTGTTTAATACGCCTGAAGGTCATTTTGAGTACTTGGTAATGCCTTTTGGGCTCTCTAATGCTCCTTCAGTGTTTCAGTCCTTTATGCATGATATTTTCCGGAAGTATCTGGATAAATTTATGATCGTTTATCTGGACGATATTCTGTTTTTTTCTAATGACTGGGACTCGCATGTAGAGCAGGTCAGGATGTGTTTCAGGTTTTGCGTGAGAATGCTTTGTTTGTTAAGGGCTCAAAGTGTCTCTTTGGAGTACAGAAGGTTCCCTTTTTGGGGTTTATTTTTTCCCCTTCTGCGGTGGAGATGGACCCAGTCAAGGTCCAAGCTATTCATGATTGGACTCAGCCCACGTCAGTTAAGAGTCTTCAGAAGTTCTTGGGTTTTGCTAACTTCTACCGTCGTTTTATTGCTAATTTTTCTAGCATTGTTAAACCTTTGACGGATATGACCAAGAAAGGTTCTGATGTTGCTAACTGGGCTCCTGCAGCCGTGCAGGCTTTCCAGGAGTTGAAGCGCTGGTTTACTTCGGCGCCAGTTTTGTGCCAGCCTGATGTCTCACTTCCCTTTCAGGTTGAAGTGGATGCTTCTGAGATTGGGGCAGGGGCCGTTTTGTCACAGAGAGGCCCTGGTTGCTCTGCTATGAGACCTTGTGCCTTTTTCTCTAGGAAGTTTTCGCCTGCTGAGCGGAATTATGATGTTGGCAATCGGGAGTTGTTGGCCATGAAGTGGGCATTTGAGGAGTGGCGTCATTGGCTCGAGGGTGCTAAGCATCGTGTGGTGGTCTTGACTGATCACAAAAATTTGATGTATCTCGAGTCTGCTAAACGCCTGAATCCTAGACAGGCCCGCTGGTCATTGTTTTTCTCCCATTTTGACTTTGTGGTCTCTTATTTACCAGGTTCGAAGAATGTGAAGGCTGATGCTCTTTCAAGGAGCTTTGTGCCTGACTCTCCGGGAGTCGCAGAGCCAGTTGGGATTCTTAAAGAAGGAGTTATCTTGTCAGCCATTTCTCGGAATTTGCGACGTGTGTTGCAGAGATTTCAGGCTGGTAGACCTGACTCTTGTCCACCTGACAGACTGTTTGTTCCTGATAAGTGGACTAGCAGAGTCATTTCCGAGGTTCATTCCTCGGTGTTGGCAGGGCATCCGGGAATTTTTGGCACCAGAGATCTGGTGGCTAGGTCCTTTTGGTGGCCTTCCTTGTCACGGGATGTGCGGTCGTTTGTGCAGTCCTGTGGGACTTGTGCTCGAGCTAAGCCTTGCTGTTCTCGTGCCAGCGGGTTGCTCTTGCCCTTGCCTGTCCCGAAGAGGCCTTGGACACACATTTCCATGGATTTCATTTCGGATCTCCCGGTGTCTCAGGGCATGTCTGTCATCTGGGTGGTATGTGATCGCTTTTCTAAGATGGTCCATTTGGTACCTTTGCCTAAGCTGCCTTCCTCTTCCGATCTGGTTCCTGTGTTCTTTCAGAATGTGGTTCGTTTACACGGCATTCCTGAGAATATTGCGTCTGACAGAGGATCCCAGTTTGTTTCCAGGTTCTGGCGATCCTTTTGTGCTAGGATGGGCATTGATTTGTCGTTTTCGTCTGCCTTTCATCCTCAGACTAATGGACAAACGGAGCGAACTAATCAGACTCTGGAGGCTTATTTGAGGTGTTTTGTTTCTGCGGATCAGGATGATTGGGTGACCTTCTTGCCGTTGGCTGAATTTGCCCTTAATAATCGGGCTAGTTCCGCTACATTGGTTTCGCCATTTTTCTGCAACTCTGGCTTCCATCCTCGTTTTTCCTCGGGACATGTGGAGCCTTCTGACTGTCCTGGGGTAGATTCTGTGGTGGATAGGTTGCAGCGGATCTGGAATCATGTGGTGGACAACTTAAAGTTGTCACAGGAGAAGGCTCAGCGTTTTGC
The DNA here is from genome assembly GCF_051348905.1 of Ranitomeya variabilis. Taxonomy (NCBI): domain Eukaryota; kingdom Metazoa; phylum Chordata; class Amphibia; order Anura; family Dendrobatidae; genus Ranitomeya; species Ranitomeya variabilis. The sequence goes on along the minus strand of NC_135232.1, from coordinate 1,766,663 downwards.
CAACCGCCGCCGCGGTGTGGGTCCCCGACTTCGTGTTGGGGATTTGGTATGGCTGTCTTCTCGATTTGTTCCTATGAAGGTCTCCTCTCCTAAATTTAAGCCTCGCTTCATCGGTCCTTACAAGATATTGGAAATCCTTAATCCGGTGTCCTTTCGCTTGGATCTTCCGGTGTCATTTGCCATTCACAACGTGTTCCATAGGTCTTTGTTGCGGCGGTACGTTGTACCTGTGGTTCCTTCTGTTGAGCCTCCTGCTCCGGTGTTGGTTGAGGGCGAGTTGGAGTACGTGGTGGAGAAGATCTTGGATTCTCGTCTCTCCAGGCGGAGGCTTCAGTATCTGGTCAAGTGGAAGGGCTATGGTCAGGAGGATAATTCCTGGGTGGTTGCCTCTGATGTGCATGCGGCCGATTTAGTTCGTGCCTTTCACGCTGCTCATCCTGATCGCCCTGGTGGTCTTGGTGAGGGTTCGGTGACCCCTCCTTAAGGAGGGGGTACTGTTGTGAATTAGACTTTTTGGCTCCCTCTTGTGGTCACTAGTGATATGACTCTGGGATTGTCTTTTTTCTGTTTGGCATTCACCTGGGCCGTTAGTGCAGGGGTGTTGCTATATTAACTTCCTGGATCCTTAGTCCAGTGCCTGGCATCGTTGTAATCAGAGCCTTCTGTTTGCTCCTGTCCGCTGGTCCTGGATTTTGCAAAATTAAGCTAAGTCCTGCATCTTGGTTATTTTGGTTATTTGCTTTGCTTCTATTTTTGTCCAGCTTGTACTAAATGTGATTTCTGACCTTGCTGGAAGCTCTAGGGGTGCTGGTGTTCTCCCCCCGGCCGTTAGACGGTTCGGGGGTTCTTGAATATCCAGCGTGGATATTTTAATAGGGTTTTTGCTGACCATATAAGTCATCTTACTATATTCTGCTATTAGCTAGTGGGCCTCTCTTTGCTAAATACCTAGCTCATTCTTATGTTTGTCTTTTCCTCTTACCTCACCGTTATTATTTGTTGGGGGCTTGTATCCAACTTTTGGGGTCTTTTCTCTGGAGGCAAGAAAGGTCTTTCTTTTCCCTTCTAGGGTTAGTTAGTTCTCCGGCTGGCGCGAGACGTCTAGAACCAACGTAGGCACGTTCCCCGGCTACTGTTTAGTTGTGGTGCTAGGATTAGATATATGGTCAGCCCAGTTACCACTGCCCTATGAGCTGGTTTTTAATGTTTGCAGACTTGGTATTTAATTCTGAGACCCTCTGCCATTGGGGTCATAACAGTATGCCAGGACCACATTGAATATTTAATGCATTGCAGAAGTGGGATAATAAGAAAGGAAATTCTGAGTTTTTTTTTTTTTTTCCTCTTTCCTCTCTTTCTCCCCTTTACCTCTGAGTGGCTTGAGCTTGCTGCAGACATGAATGTCCAGACCTTGATTACAAATGTAGACCAGCTTGCTGCTCGTGTGCAAGGCATTCAAGATTTTGTTACCAGGAGTCCTATGTCTGAACCTAAAATACCTATTCCTGAACTGTTTTCTGGAGACCGATTTAAGTTTAGGAATTTCAGGAATAATTGTAAATTGTTTCTATCTCTGAGACCCCGTTCATCTGGAGACCCAGCTCAGCAAGTTAAAATTGTTATCTCTTTTTTACGGGGCGACCCTCAGGATTGGGCCTTCTCGCTAGCGCCAGGAGATCCGCCATTGGCAAATATTGATGCGTTTTTTCTGGCGCTCGGATTGCTTTACGAGGAACCCAATCTTGAGGTTCAGGCAGAAAAAGCCTTGCTGGCTATTTCTCAGGGCCAGGATGAAGCTGAAGTGTATTGCCAAAAATTTCGGAAGTGGTCTGTGCTTACTCAGTGGAATGAGTGTGCTCTGGCCGCAAATTTCAGAAATGGCCTTTCTGAAGCTATTAAGAATGTGATGGTGGGTTTCCCCATTCCTACAAGTCTGAATGATTCCATGGCGCTGGCTATTCAAATTGACCGGCGTTTGCGGGAGCGCAAAACCGCTAATCCTCGGGTGGTGTTGTCTGAACAAGCACCTGATTTGATGCAATGTGATAGAATTCAGACCAGAAATGAGCGGAAAAATCATAGACGTCAGAATGGGTTGTGTTTTTACTGTGGTGATTCTACACATGTTATATCAGCATGCTCTAAACGCCTAACAAGGGTTGTTAGTCCTGTTGCCATTGGTAATTTGCAACCTAAATTTATTTTGTCTGTGACTTTAATTTGCTCATTGTCCTCTTACCCTGTTATGGCGTTTGTGGATTCAGGTGCTGCCCTGAGTCTTATGGATCTGTCATTCGCCAAGCGCTGTGGTTTTGTTCTTGAGCCGTTGGTAAATCCTATCCCTCTGAGGGGTATTGATGCTACGCCATTGGCGGAAAATAAACCGCAGTTTTGGACACAGGTTACCATGTGCATGACTCCTGAGCATCGGGAGGTGATTCGTTTTCTTGTTCTACATAAAATGCATGATTTGGTCGTTTTGGGTTTGCCATGGTTACAGGCTCATAATCCAGTCTTGGATTGGAGGGCAATGTCTGTGTCAAGTTGGGGCTGTCAGGGTATTCATGGTGATCCCCCCCCGGTGTCTATTGCTTCCTCTACTCCTTCGGAAGTTCCTGAGTATTTGTCTGATTATCAGGATGTGTTCAGCGAGTCCAGGTCCAGTGCTTTGCCTCCTCATAGGGACTGTGACTGTGCCATAGATTTGATTCCAGGAAGCAAATTTCCTAAGGGAACACTATTTAATCTGTCTGTACCTGAGCACACCGCAATGCGTTTGTATATCAAGGAATCTCTGGAGAAGGGGCATATCCGTCCATCCTCTTCCCCTCTTGGTGCGGGATTCTTTTTTGTGGCCAAGAAGGACGGATCTTTGAGACCTTGTATTGACTATCGGCTTTTGAATAAAATCACTGTTAAATTTCAGTATCCTTTGCCTCTGTTGTCGGACTTGTTTGCCCGAATTAAAGGTGCCAAGTGGTTCACCAAGATAGATCTTCGTGGTGCGTACAACCTTGTGCGCATTAAGCGAGGAGATGAATGGAAAACTGTGTTTAATACGCCCGAAGGTCATTTTGAGTACTTGGTAATGCCTTTTGGGCTCTCTAATGCTCCTTCAGTGTTTCAGTCCTTTATGCATGATATTTTCCGGAAGTATCTGGATAAATTTATGATCGTTTATCTGGACGATATTCTGTTTTTTTTCTGATGACTGGGACTCGCATGTAGAGCAGGTCAGGATGTGTTTCAGGTTTTGCGTGAGAATGCTTTGTTTGTTAAGGGCTCAAAGTGTCTCTTTGGAGTACAGAAGGTTCCCTTTTTGGGGTTTATTTTTTCCCCTTCTGCGGTGGAGATGGACCCAGTCAAGGTCCGAGCTATTCATGATTGGACTCAGCCCACGTCAGTTAAGAGTCTTCAGAAGTTCTTGGGTTTTGCTAACTTCTACCGTCGTTTTATTGCTAATTTTTCTAGCATTGTTAAACCTTTGACGGATATGACCAAGAAAGGTTCTGATGTTGCTAACTGGGCTCCTGCAGCCGTGCAGGCTTTCCAGGAGTTGAAGCGCCGGTTTACTTCGGCGCCAGTTTTGTGCCAGCCTGATGTCTCACTTCCCTTTCAGGTTGAAGTGGATGCTTCTGAGATTGGGGCAGGGGCCGTTTTGTCGCAGAGAGGCCCTGGTTGCTCTGCTATGAGACCTTGTGCCTTTTTCTCTAGGAAGTTTTCGCCTGCTGAGCGGAATTATGATGTTGGCAATCGGGAGTTGTTGGCCATGAAGTGGGCATTTGAGGAGTGGCGTCATTGGCTCGAGGGTGCTAAGCATCGTGTGGTGGTCTTGACTGATCACAAAAATTTGATGTATCTCGAGTCTGCTAAACGCCTGAATCCTAGACAGGCCCGCTGGTCATTGTTTTTCTCCCGTTTTGACTTTGTGGTCTCTTATTTACCAGGTTCGAAGAATGTGAAGGCTGATGCTCTTTCAAGGAGCTTTGTGCCTGACTCTCCGGGAGTCGCAGAGCCAGTTGGGATTCTTAAAGAAGGAGTTATCTTGTCAGCCATTTCTCCGGATTTGCGACGTGTGTTGCAGAGATTTCAGGCTGGTAGACCTGACTCTTGTCCACCTGACAGACTGTTTTTTCCTGATAAGTGGACTAGCAGAGTCATTTCCGAGGTTCATTCCTCGGTGTTGGCAGGGCATCCGGGAATTTTTGGCACCAGAGATCTGGTGGCTAGGTCCTTTTGGTGGCCTTCCTTGTCACGGGATGTGCGGTCGTTTGTGCAGTCCTGTGGGACTTGTGCTCGAGCTAAGCCTTGCTGTTCTCGTGCCAGCGGGTTGCTCTTGCCCTTGCCTGTCCCGAAGAGGCCTTGGACACACATTTCCATGGATTTCATTTCGGATCTCCCGGTGTCTCAGGGCATGTCTGTCATCTGGGTGGTATGTGATCGCTTTTCTAAGATGGTCCATTTGGTACCTTTGCCTAAGCTGCCTTCCTCTTCCGATCTGGTTCCTGTGTTCTTTCAGAATGTGGTTCGTTTATACGGCATTCCTGAGAATATTGTGTCTGACAGAGGATCCCAGTTTGTTTCCAGGTTCTGGCGATCCTTTTGTGCTAGGATGGGCATTGATTTGTCGTTTTCGTCTGCCTTTCATCCTCAGACTAATGGACAAACGGAGCGAACTAATCAGACTCTGGAGGCTTATTTGAGGTGTTTTGTTTCTGCGGATCAGGATGATTGGGTGACCTTCTTGCCGTTGGCTGAATTTGCCCTTAATAATCGGGCTAGTTCCGCTACATTGGTTTTGCCATTTTTCTGCAACTCTGGCTTCCATCCTCGTTTTTCCTCGGGACATGTGGAGCCTTCTGACTGTCCTGAGGTAGATTCTGTGGTGGATAGGTTGCAGCGGATCTGGAATCATGTGGTGGACAACTTAAAGTTGTCACAGGAGAAGGCTCAGCGTTTTGCCAACCGCCGCCGCGGTGTGGGTCCCCGACTTCGTGTTGGGGATTTGGTATGGCTGTCTTCTCGATTTGTTCCTATGAAGGTCTCCTCTCCTAAATTTAAGCCTCGCTTCATCGGTCCTTACAAGATATTGGAAATCCTTAATCCGGTGTCCTTTCGCTTGGATCTTCCGGTGTCATTTGCCATTCACAACGTGTTCCATAGGTCTTTGTTGCGGCGGTACGTTGTACCTGTGGTTCCTTCTGTTGAGCCTCCTGCTCCGGTGTTGGTTGAGGGCGAGATGGAGTACGTGGTGGAGATCTTGGATTCTCGTCTCTCCAGGCGGAGGCTTCAGTATCTGGTCAAGTGGAAGGGCTATGGTCAGGAGGATAATTCCTGGGTGGTTGCCTCTGATGTGCATGCGGCCGATTTAGTTCATGCCTTTCACGCTGCTCATCCTGATCGCCCTGGTGGTCTTGGTGAGGGTTCGGTGACCCCTCCTTAAGGGGGGGGTACTGTTGTGAATTAGACTTTTTGGCTCCCTCTTGTGGTCACTAGTGATATGACTCTGGGATTGTCTTTTTTCTGTTTGGCATTCACCTGGGCCGTTAGTCCAGGGGTGTTGCTATATTAACTTCCTGGATCCTTAGTCCAGTGCCTGGCATCGTTGTAATCAGAGCCTTCTGTTTGCTCCTGTCCGCTGGTCCTGGATTTTGCAAAATTAAGCTAAGTCCTGCATCTTGGTTATTTTGGTTATTTGCTTTGCTTCTATTTTTGTCCAGCTTGTACTAAATGTGATTTCTGACCTTGCTGGAAGCTCTAGGGGTGCTGGTGTTCTCCCCCCGGCCGTTAGACGGTTCGGGGGTTCTTGAATATCCAGCGTGGATATTTTAATAGGGTTTTTGCTGACCATATAAGTCATCTTACTATATTCTGCTATTAGCTAGTGGGCCTCTCTTTGCTAAATACCTAGCTCATTCTTATGTTTGTCTTTTCCTCTTACCTCACCGTTATTATTTGTTGGGGGCTTGTATCCAACTTTTGGGGTCTTTTCTCTGGAGGCAAGAAAGGTCTTTCTTTTCCCTTCTAGGGTTAGTTAGTTCTCCGGCTGGCGCGAGACGTCTAGAACCAACGTAGGCACGTTCCCCGGCTACTGTTTAGTTGTGGTGCTAGGATTAGATATATGGTCAGCCCAGTTACCACTGCCCTATGAGCTGGTTTTTAATGTTTGCAGACTTGGTATTTAATTCTGAGACCCTCTGCCATTGGGGTCATAACAATAAACCAAAGTGTAGTAAAACAAATACAGCCCTCTGGGCAAGACAGGAAAACAAAATGGTAGCAGAAAGCACAGTCCTTCTGAGAGCTGGGTTCCTCCCACTCTCCGCTAGCAGAACACACACGGTTCAGGTTTTAGCATAAACACAAATCACTTCTCTGTTCCTCTCCAGACACTGAATACTGCTGACTTTGGAGGCCATCTACTTAAGCACCAGACCACACCCTGGGGTGGAGGAGATAAGGTGGGCATCCTCCCACTCGCTCTATGGATGTCCACATAAAAACCAGCCCAGTATGCAAATAACATATTAAAAAATATAGTTGGTACCCCTCGCTTAATGACAGTAAAACCCACAATGGTCACAGAAAATACTTGAATCTGACAAAAGTAATGATAAATAAAAGATCTATGAAAATGAACAAATGAAGGTCAGACATTACTTTTCAGCCATGCTTCCACTGAATTAAAAAAAAAAAAATAACTCATGAAATAGGCCTGGACAGAAATGATGGTACCCCTGAAAATAATGTGACAAAAGGGACATGTTAAATCAAGGTGTGTCCACTAATTAGCATCACAGGAGTCTACAATCCTGGAATCAGTGAGTGGCCTGTATATAGGGCTACAGATACTGTGTTTGTCACAATTCACACCGTGACTGTCACCCCTACGTCACAGATCGGGGTGACTATAGGCCAACAGACGGCTATCACATATGTAGGGGGGCTTATCTTAGTTATCCCTCCACTGCTACACTGTGATGAAAACACACACAAGGCTATTGGCCTATCAGTTTACAGCAGGGACTTATTTTAGTTATCCCACTGCTCTACAATATACCACGAACTGCAGGGATTTATGTATATCCCGCTTTACAGTTCTGCTTGGAAACTTGCAGCTCTCTGGTGCCCCCTTACCCTCAGGTCAAATTAGGTACTGCACCTAAGGTAATTAGTCGCCAGAAAGGCTGCCTGCTATTTAATGGCTATTGGGCACGCTGCAGCGAGGTGATATATAACTACTCCTACTCAGGCAGGAACAATAATTATCAACGCCGCCGTCGCTACAATGACTCCCAAAGGCACAGAACAAGGTATGCTGTCTCCAGCTTCGATTAACGTGTCCGAAGCTAACCCAAAACAGTAGCACAATTCCCTTCAGAAGACTTAGGGTACTGTCATGATTCCCCAATGGCATGGGAACATCAGAAACACAAAAATAACAGACTAGCTCTCGGGTGATGGAAACTCAAGCTGACCGTGACCTAAATCTACCACACAACTAACAGTAGCCAGGAAGCATTCCTACGGCTGCCTAGATGCCATGCGCCAGCCGGAGAACTATCTACGCCTAGAAGAGGAAGGAACAGGCCTGGCCTACCTCTAGAGAAATTCCCAAAGATGATAGTAGCCCCCACGTATATTGACGGTGAGTTCAGAGGAAAAGACATACACAGTATGAAGGTAGATTTAGCAAAGCGAGGTCCACTTACTAGATAGAGGAAGGATACAAAAGAGGACTTCACGGTCAACTGAAAACCCTTTCAAAAACCCATCCTGAAATTACTTTAAGACTCCTGTGTCAACTCATGACACAGGAGTGGCAATTTCAGTCCACAAGAGCTTCCAGTAACAGGAAATGACAAAACTGTAAACTGGACAAGAAAAACAAAACAATAAGGACAAGAGTCCACTTAGCTGATCAGCAGACTAGTAGCAGGAACATGCAACTGAAAGACTCAGGTTACAATGATGACCAGCAAGGAAGTGACTGGAGAGCAAGGCTAAATAGGGAACTCCCAAAACTGATGGAAGCAGGTGAGCTGAGGCAGAAAAGCACACACAAGTCTCCAGTACCACCAGCCACCACCAGGGGAGCCAAAAAGCGGATCACAACAGTACCCCCCCCTTAAGGAGGGGGCACCGAACCCTCACAAGAACCGCCAGGGCGACCAGGATGAGCCCTATGAAAGGCACGAACCAAATCCGAGGCATGAACATCAGAGGCAGTTACCCAAGAATTATCTTCCTGACCATAGCCCTTCCATTTAACCAGGTACTGGAGTTTCCGCCTGGAAATACGGGAGTCCAAGATCTTCTCTATAACGTACTCCAATTCACCCTCAACCAGCACAGGAGCAGGAGGCCCAGCAGAAGGAACCACCGGCACCTCGTATCTCCGCAACAACGACCGATGGAACACATTATGGATAGCGAAAGATGCCGGAAGGTCCAAACGAAAGGAAACAGGGTTAATAATCTCCAAAATCCTATAGGGACCGATGAACATTGGGACAAAACGGGAAGACAACCACACCAAGTCCCCAACACGAAGGCGAGGACCAACCCGACGCTGGCGGTTAGCAAACCGCTGAGTCCTCTCCTGGGACAAATTCAAATTGTCCACCACTTGTTCCCAAATCCGATACAACCGATCCACCACAGCATCTACTCCAGGACAATCCGAAGACTCCACCTGACCAGAAGAAAAACGGGGATGAAACCCCGAATTGCAAAAGAAAGGGGAAACCAAAGTGGCAGAACTGGCCCGATTATTAAGAGCAAACTCCGCCAACGGCAAAAAAGCAACCCAATCATCCTGATCCGCAGACACAAAACACCTCAAATACGTCTCCAAAGTTTGATTAGTTCGCTCCGTCTGACCATTAGTCTGAGGATGGAAAGCAGACGAAAAAGACAAATCAATGCCCAACCTGGCACAGAATGCCCGCCAAAATCTAGAAACGAACTGGGTACCCCTATCAGAAACGATATTTTCAGGAATACCATGCAAGCGAACCACATTTTGAAAAAACAAAGGAACCAACTCAGACGAGGAAGGCAACTTCGGCAATGGCACCAAATGAACCATCTTAGAAAAACGGTCACACACCACCCAGATAACAGACATCCTCTGAGAGACAGGAAGATCAGAAATAAAGTCCATCGAGATGTGCGTCCAAGGCCTCTTCGGAGCAGGCAAGGGCAACAACAACCCGCTAGCCCTAGAACAACAAGGCTTGGCCCGAGCACACACATCACAAGACTGCACAAAAACACGCACATCACGAGACAGAGATGGCCACCAGAAGGATCTAGCCACCAAATCCCTGGTACCAAAAATTCCAGGATGACCCGCCAGCATAGAAGAATGAACCTCCAAGATGACTCTACTGGTCCAATCATCAGGAACAAACAGTCTACCAGGTGGACAGCGATCAGGTCTATCCGCCTGAAACTCTTGCAAAGCACGTCGCAGATCTGGGGAAATAGCGGATAATATCACCCCATCCTTAAGGATACCTGTAGGTTCCGAATCACCAGGGGAATCAGGCTCAAAACTCCTAGAAAGGGCATCCGCCTTCACATTCTTAGAACCTGGTAGATATGAGACCACAAAATTAAACCGAGAGAAAAACAACGACCAGCGCGCCTGTCTAGGATTCAGGCGCCTGGCAGACTCAAGATAAATCAGATTCTTGTGATCAGTCAAAACCACCACCTGATGTCTAGCACCCTCAAGCCAATGACGCCACTCCTCAAATGCCCACTTCATGGCCAAAAGCTCCCGATTACCGACATCATAATTTCTTTCAGCGGCAGAAAATTTTCGAGAAAAGAACGCACAAGGTCTCATCACTGAGCAATCGGAACTTTTCTGCGACAAAACCGCCCCCGCTCCGATCTCGGAAGCATCGACCTCAACCTGAAAGGGGAGAGAGACATCGGGCTGGCGCAACACAGGGGCAGACGAAAAGCGGCGCTTAAGTTCCCGAAAGGCCTCCACAGCGGCAGAGGACCAATTGGCAACATCAGCACCCTTCTTAGTCAAATCCGTAAGAGGCTTAGCAACACCAGAAAAACCTGTTATAAATCGACGATAAAAATTAGCAAAGCCCAAGAACTTCTGAAGACCCTTTAGAGAAGTAGGCTGCGTCCAGTCACAAATAGCCCGAACCTTGACAGGGTCCATCTCAACAGAAGAAGGGGAAAAAATGTACCCCAAAAAGGAAATCTTTTGAACCCCAAAAACACACTTAGAACCCTTTACACACAGAGAATTCTCCCGCAAGACCTGAAAAACCCTCCTGACCTGCTGAACATGAGACTCCCAGTCCTCAGAAAAAATCAAAATATCGTCCAAATACACAATCATAAATTTATCCAGATATTCACGGAAAATATCATGCATAAAGGACTGAAAAACTGAAGGCGCATTAGAAAGGCCGAAAGGCATCACTAAATACTCAAAGTGGCCCTCAGGCGTATTAAATGCGGTTTTCCACTCATCCCCTTGCTTAATTCGCACCAAATTATACGCCCCACGGAGATCAATCTTGGAGAACCACTTAGCCCCCCTTATGCGAGCAAACAAATCAGTAAGCAGCGGCAACGGATACTGATATTTGACAGTAATTTTATTCAGGAGTCGATAATCAATACAAGGCCTCAGCGAGCCATCCTTTTTAGAGACAAAGAAAAACCCAGCTCCTAAAGGTGATGAAGAAGGACGAATATGTCCCTTTTCCAGGGACTCCTTAACATATTCTCGCATGGCAGCATGCTCAGGTACAGATAGGTTAAACAAACGGCCCTTTGGAAATGTACTGCCTGGAATCAGATCTATGGCGCAATCACACTCTCTGTGGGGAGGGAGAGAACCAATTTTAGGCTCTTCAAAAATATCCCCAAAATCCGACAAAAATGCAGGAATCTCAGAGGGAATAGATGACGAGATAGGAACCAAAGGTATGTCCCCATGAGCCCCCCGACATCCCCAGCTTAACACAGACATAGTTTTCCAGTCCAGTACTGGGTTATGAGATTGTAACCATGGTAATCCAAGCACTAAAACATCATGTAAATTATACAACACGAGGAAGCGAATCATCTCCTGATGGTCTGGAGTCATACGCATAGTCACTTGCGTCCAGAACTGTGGTCTATTACAAGCCAGAGGTGTAGAATCAATACCCTTCAGAGGTATAGGGACTTCCAGAGGCTCCAAATCAAACCCACAGCGCCTGGCGAAGGACCAATCCATGAGACTCAGAGCGGCGCCAGAGTCCACATAGGCATCCACGGTAATAACTGATAATGAACAAATCAGAGTTACAGACAGAAGAAATTTAGACTGTAAAGTGCCGATAGAAACAGACTTGTCAACCTTCCTAGTACGTTTAGAGCATGCTGATATAACGTGCGCGGAATCACCACAGTAGAAGCACAAGCCATTTTTGCGCCTATAATTCTGCCGCTCGCTTCTTGACAGAATTCTGTCACATTGCATTTTCTCTGGCGTCCCTTCAGAAGATACCACCAAATGGTGCACGGGTTTGCGCTCCCGCAAACGCCGATCAATCTGAATCGCCATTGTCATGGACTCATTCAGACCTGTGGGCGTAGGAAACCCCACCATGACATCCTTAACGGCATCAGAAAGGCCCTCTCTGAAATTAGCCGCTAGGGCACACTCATTCCACTGAGTAAGCACAGACCATTTACGAAATTTTTGGCAGTATATCTCAGCTTCATCTTGCCCTTGAGACAGGGCTATTAAAGCTTTTTCAGCTTGAATCTCCAAATTAGGTTCCTCATACAGCAACCCTAAAGCCAGAAAAAACGCATCCACATTGAGCAACGCAGGATCCCCTGGTGTCAATGAAAATGCCCAATTTTGAGGGTCACCTCGCAGCAAGGAAATCACAATCTTAACCTGCTGAACAGGATCTCCAGAGGAGTGAGGTCTGAGAGAAAGGAATAATTTACAATTACATTTGAAATTTAGAAACCGAGATCTATCTCCGGAAAATACCTCTGGTGTAGGAATCTTAGGTTCAGAAATAGGAGTACGTATAACATAATCTTGTAAATTCTGAACCTTCGTAGCAAGATTATTTAAACCTGCAGCCAAACTCTGGACATCCATGTTAAACAGCTAAGGTCAGAGCCATTCAAGGGTTAAGAGGAGGTAAGAAGCAGCTAGACAGCAATTAAGGGCTAGTCAGCAAAACTCAGAGGGAAGGAAAAAAAAAAAAATTTTTTCCTTCAACACTTCTTTCTCTCCAGCTTCAGCCCAAACAATTAACACTTTGTTGGCCGGTCATACTGTCATGATTCCCCAATGGCATGGGAACATCAGAAACACAAAAATAACAGACTAGCTCTCGGGTGATGGAAACTCAAGCTGACCGTGACCTAAATCTACCACACAACTAACAGTAGCCAGGAAGCATTCCTACGGCTGCCTAGATGCCATGCGCCAGCCGGAGAACTATCTACGCCTAGAAGAGGAAGGAACAGGCCTGGCCTACCTCTAGAGAAATTCCCAAAGATGATAGTAGCCCCCACGTATATTGACGGTGAGTTCAGAGGAAAAGACATACACAGTATGAAGGTAGATTTAGCAAAGCGAGGTCCACTTACTAGATAGAGGAAGGATACAAATGAGGACTTCACGGTCAGCTGAAAAACCCTTTCAAAAACCCATCCTGAAATTACTTTAAGACTCCTGTGTCAACTCATGACACAGGAGTGGCAATTTCAGTCCACAAGAGCTTCCAGTAACAGGAAATGACAAAACTGTAAACTGGACAAGAAAAACAAAACAATAAGGACAAGAGTCCACTTAGCTGATCAGCAGACTAGTAGCAGGAACATGCAACTGAAAGACTCAGGTTACAATGATGACCGGCAAGGAAGTGACTGGAGAGCAAGGCTAAATAGGGAACTCCCAAAACTGATGGAAGCAGGTGAGCTGAGGCAGAAAAGCACACACAAGTCTCCAGTACCACCAGCCACCACCAGGGGAGCCAAAAAGCGGATCACAACAGGGTACATTTTAGAACAGGAGAACGAAGCTAGTATTTTAAATATTGTACTCCACAAAAGAACAGGCAGTGTTTATCAAAAGGTATATAAAGATGTTACAACATAAGGCAATTAAAAATATGTACAAGGTAATTATAAAATAACGGGTTAAATGAGAAATTAACACTTACATGTGTTCAGGTCATTTCAGGCAAAACCAGGCTGGTAGGCGGAGCTCCAAATATCCCAGTTCATCAGTGCTGCCAGTAAGAGCTCCTCAGGTAAAACTAAGACTGACGGCTGGGTTAAGTGTAGTGACTTAAAAACTGCAGCCTCGTGACATCACTAAAGGGGTTGAGTTAACATCGCCCTCCCCTCTCCTCAGCTGTACAGTTTTCTCCAACAATTCTTATAATTCTTGTATTTTCACTCCCGAACATGTCAGAATCACAGCACACCCCTCATTCATCTTCTTTTACAAATGGCTTTCTATTGGTACCAAATTCGGACTAGTTGGGACACACAGTTCCGGAGAAATCCGTACTTTGTACCTATTGGAATTAGAGGCTCGTGCTTACTGTGGCTAACAGATCCACCAATGGTGATTCGCAAAATGGACTTATTTTCCTAGCCTAAATCGTTGGCCCAATATCTTATGATAATGGAACAAAAGACTTCCTGTCTTTAGTGAAATTCTATACCAGTTCTAGCTGATTCTAGATGGGAGGAGGGAAAGTGAGCAGTGTAGGGAGATCGGCTTACAGCTCCAAGCGCAATAAAAATTCTTCTGGTAGGCGCATGAGGGGTTTGGGATCTACACATACACATCTCAGCAAACAGAAACACACCGAGAAGGGTTTTTTTTTTTTTAGCCCACAGCCTGGGTGCTAACCGGCAAAGCTACAAAATCATATTACATTTCATACAATATTGTGACACCTCCCTGTCATGATCTCTGCAAGCAGAGATCATAGCAAGCCTATAGAGGGACAAGCTCTCGGAAGATGGAACTATACTGACCATGAACTAAGCCTGCCGCGCAACTAGAAATAGCCAGGTAGCATTTCCTATTTATTGCTAGATGCCCAGCTCTGGCCTAAGACCTAAATAGCTAGCAGAGGGAAATATAAGACCTGGCTCACCTCTAGAGAAATATTCCAAAGAAGACAGTAGCCCCCCACATATAATGACGGTGAGTTCAGATGAAACAACAAACGCAGCAGGAAAATAGTCTTAGCAAATTTGAGGTCCGCTTACTAGATAGCAGAAGACAGATAGTATACTTTCATGGTCAGCAGAAAAACACTAACAAAACACCATCCAGAGATTACCTTAAACTCTGGCATTAACTCATAACACCAGAGTAGCAATCCCTGATCAACGAGAGCTTTCCAGACACAGTAACAAAACTTCAGCTGTGAACTGGAACAAATAGGCAAACGAAACATGGACAAAAGTCCAACTTATCTAGTAGTTGTCAGAAGCAGGAACAAGCACTGAGAGGCATCAGATAACATTGTTGACCGGCAAGAAACCACCAGAGAAATGAGCTTAAATAGCGACACCCACTACTGATGGAACCAGGTGAAACAGGAAAGAGGATGACAAGTCCAATTCCACAAGCGGCCACCGGGGGAGCCCAGAATCCAAATTCACAACAGTACCCCCCCCTCAAGGAGGGGGCACCGAACCCTCACCAGATCCACCAGGGCGACCAGGATGAGCCCTATGGAAGGCACGAACAAGATCAGAAGCATGAACATCAGATGCATTGACCCAAGAATTATCCTCCTGGCCGTAACCCTTCCAGTTGACCAGATACTGGAGTCTCCGTCTGGAAACACGAGAGTCCAAAATTTTCTCCACAACGTACTCCAACTCACCCTCAACCAACACCGGAGCAGGAGGCTCAACTGAAGGTACAACAGGCACCTCATACCTGCGCAATAACGACCGATGAAAAACGTTATGAATGGAAAAGGACGCAGGGAGGTCCAAACGGAAAGAAACAGGATTAAGAATCTCCAATATTCTATAAGGGCCGATGAACCGAGGTTTAAACTTAGGAGAAGAGACCCTCATAGGGACAAAACGAGAAGACAACCAGACCAAATCTCCAACACAAAGCCGAGAACCAACACGACGATGACGGTTGGCAAAACGCTGAGTCTTCTCCTGGGACAACTTCAAATTGTCCATAACCTGCCCCCAGATGTGATGCAATCTCTCCACCACCGCATCCACTCCAGGACAATCCGAGGATTCCACCTGACCGGAGGAAAATCGAGGGTGAAACCCCGAATTACAGAAAAACGGGGACACCAAGGTGGAAGAGCTGGCCCGATTATTGAGGGCGAACTCTGCCAATGGCAAAAAAGCAACCCAATCATCCTGGTCAGCAGAGACAAAACACCTCAGATATGTCTCCAGGGTCTGATTAGTCCGCTCGGTCTGGCCATTAGTCTGAGGGTGAAAAGCAGATGAAAAAGACAAATCTATGCCCATCCTAGCACAGAATGCCCGCCAAAATCTAGACACAAATTGGGTACCTCTGTCAGAAACAATATTCTCAGGAATACCGTGCAATCGGACAACATTCTGAAAAAACAGAGGAACTAACTCAGAAGAAGAAGGCAACTTGGGCAGAGGAACCAAATGGACCATTTTAGAGAAACGGTCACAGACCACCCAGATGACAGACATCTTCTGGGAAACAGGCAGATCTGAAATAAAATCCATCGAGATGTGTGTCCAAGGCCTCTTAGGAATAGGCAAGGGCAACAGCAGTCCGCTAGCCCGAGAACTACAAGACTTGGCCCGAGCACAAATGTCACATGACTGCACAAAGACTCGCACATCTCGTGACAGGGAAGGCCACCAGAAGGATCTTGCCACCAAATCCCTGGTACCAAAAATTCCGGGATGACCTGCCAATGCAGAAGAATGTACCTCAGAGATGACTCTACTGGTCCAATCATCCGGAACAAACAGTCTATCAGGCGGACAACGATCCGGTCTATCCGCCTGAAACTCTTGCAAGGACCGCCGCAGATCAGGAGAAACGGCCGACAAAATTACTCCCTCCCTAAGGATACCTGTGGGTTCAGTATTACCAGGAGAGTCCGGGTCAAAACTCCTAGAAAGGGCATCTGCCTTAACATTCTTAGAACCCGGTAGGTATGACACCACAAAATTAAAGCGAGAAAAAAATAAAGACCAGCGCGCCTGTCTAGGATTCAGGCGCCTGGCAGTCTCAAGATAAATCAAATTTTTGTGGTCAGTCAATACCACCACCTGATGCTTAGCCCCCTCTAGCCAATGGCGCCACTCCTCAAACGCCCACTTCATGGCCAAAAGCTCCCTATTCCCAACATCATAATTCCGCTCTGCGGGCGAAAATTTGCGAGAAAAGAAGGCACAAGGCCTAATGACGGAGCAGTCGGAACCTTTCTGCGACAACACTGCCCCAGCTCCGATCTCCGAAGCGTCAACCTCAACCTGAAAAGGCAGATTCACATCAGGCTGACGTAACACAGGGGCAGAGGCAAAACGGTGCTTAAGCTCCTGAAAGGCCTCTACAGCATGAGGGGACCAATTAGCAACATCAGCGCCATGTCTGGTCAAATCAGTCAGTGGTTTAACGACATCCGAAAAACCAGCAATAAATCGGCGGTAAAAGTTGGCAAAGCCCAAAAATCTCTGAAGACCCTTAAGAGAGGAGGGCTGAGTCCAGTCACAAATAGCTTGCACCTTGACGGGATCCATCTCAATGGAAGAGGGAGAAAAAATATACCCCAAAAAGGAAATTTTCTGGACCCCAAAAACGCACTTAGACCCCTTCACACATAAAGAATTAGACCGCAGAACCTGAAAAACTCTCCTGACCTGCTGGACATGAGAGTCCCAGTCATCAGAAAAAATCAGAATATCATCCAGATATATTATCATAAATTTATCCAGAAAATCGCGGAAAATATCATGCATAAAAGACTGGAAAACTGAAGGGGCATTAGAAAGACCAAAAGGCATGACCAAATACTCAAAGTGGCCCTCGGGCGTATTAAATGCGGTCTTCCACTCATCCCCCTGCCTGATCCGCACCAAATTATACGCCCCACGAAGATCAATTTTAGAGAACCACTTAGCACCCTCTATACGAGCAAACAAATCAGTAAGCAATGGCAATGGGTATTGGTACTTAACAGTGATCTTATTCAGAAGCCGATAATCAATACATGGTCTCAAAGAGCCGTCCTTTTTTGAGACAAAGAAAAACCCAGCTCCCAAGGGAGAAGAAGATGGACGAATATGTCCCTTTTCCAAAGACTCCTTTATATATTCCCGCATAGCAGCATGTTCCGGCACGGACAGATTAAACAAACGACCCTTTGGATATTTGCAACCCGGTATCAAATCTATGGCACAATCGCACTCACGGTGCGGAGGTAACGACCCAAGCTTGGGTTCGTCAAAGACGTCTTGATAATCTGAGAGGAACTCAGGGACTTCAGAGGGAATGGACGACGAAATAGAAACCAAAGGTAAGTCCCCATGAATACCCTTACATCCCCAGCTCAACACAGAGATTGCTCTCCAGTCCAAGACTGGATTGTGAGACTGCAACCATGGCAATCCCAGTACCAAATCGTCATGTAAATTATACAGCACCAGGAAACGAATAATCTCCTGGTGATCCGGATTGATACGCATGGTTACTTGTGTCCAGTATTGTGGTTTATTATTAGCCAATGGGGTGGAGTCAATCCCCTTCAGAGGAATAAGAGTCTCCAAAGGCTCTAAATCAAAACCACAACGATTGGCAAAGGACCAATCCATAAGACTCAGAGCGGCGCCAGAGTCAACATAGGCGTCCGTGGCAATGGATGACAAAGAGCAAATCAGGGTTACAGACAAAATAAACTTAGACTGAATGGTGCCAATGGAAACAGACTTATCAAGCTTCTTTGTACGCCTAGAGCATGCTGATATAACATGAGTAGAATCCCCACAATAGAAGCACAATCCATTCTTCCGTCTAAAATTCTGTCGCTCGCTCCTGGACAGAATTCTATCACACTGCATACTTTCTGGCGTCTTTTCCATAGACACCGCCAGATGGTGCACCGGTTTGCGCTCCCGCAGACGCCTATCAATCTGAATAGCCATTGTCATGGACTCATTCAGACCTGCAGGCACAGGGAACCCCACCATAACATCCTTAACGGCATCAGAGAGACCTTCTCTGAAAGTTGCCGCCAAGGCGCACTCATTCCACTGAGTAAGCACAGACCATTTACGGAATTTTTGGCAGTAAACCTCAGCTTCGTCTTGCCCCTGAGATAGTGCCATCAAAGTTTTTTCTGCCTGAAGTTCCAAATGAGGTTCCTCATAAAGCAAGCCCAAGGCCAGAAAAAACGCATCCACATCGCGCAACGCAGGATCCCCTGCTGGCAATGAGAAGGCCCAATCTTGAGGGTCACCCCTGAGCAAGGAAATCACAATCCTAACCTGCTGAGCAGGGTCTCCAGCTGAACGAGACTTCAGGGACAAATAAAGCTTACAATTATTTCGGAAATTCTGGAAGCTAGCTCTATTCCCTGTGAAGAACTCCGGCAAAGGAATTCTCGGCTCAGATACTGGAGCATGTACCACAAAATCTTGTAAATTTTGTACTTTCGTGATGAGATTATTCAAACCCGCAGTTACACTCTGAAGATCCATTATTGTCAGGTGCACACAGAGCCATACAGAGATTAGGAGGAGAGAGAGAAAAAAGACTGCAGCAAGGCAAACTGGAGGGAAAAAAAAAAAAAAAAAAAAAATTCCAGCAGACTTCTTATAACTCTCCTTTCTCAACCTGGGTCTTTAACACTTTACTGGCCGGTCAAACTGTCATGATCTCTGCAAGCAGAGATCATAGCAAGCCTATAGAGGGACAAGCTCTCGGAAGATGGAACTATACTGACCATGAACTAAGCCTGCCGCGCAACTAGAAATAGCCAGGTAGCATTTCCTATTTATTGCTAGATGCCCAGCTCTGGCCTAAGACCTAAATAGCTAGCAGAGGGAAATATAAGACCTGGCTCACCTCTAGAGAAATATTCCAAAGAAGACAGTAGCCCCCCACATATAATGACGGTGAGTTCAGATGAAACAACAAACGCAGCAGGAAAATAGTCTTAGCAAATTTGAGGTCCGCTTACTAGATAGCAGAAGACAGATAGTATACTTTCATGGTCAGCAGAAAAACACTAACAAAACACCATCCAGAGATTACCTTAAACTCTGGCATTAACTCATAACACCAGAGTAGCAATCCCTGATCAACGAGAGCTTTCCAGACACAGTAACAAAACTTCAGCTGTGAACTGGAACAAATAGGCAAACGAAACATGGACAAAAGTCCAACTTATCTAGTAGTTGTCAGAAGCAGGAACAAGCACTGAGAGGCATCAGATAACATTGTTGACCGGCAAGAAACCACCAGAGAAATGAGCTTAAATAGCGACACCCACTACTGATGGAACCAGGTGAAACAGGAAAGAGGATGACAAGTCCAATTCCACAAGCGGCCACCGGGGGAGCCCAGAATCCAAATTCACAACACCTCCCCCTTTTGGTCTGCGCTACGGAGGCAGAACCGCTCGGTATGCCTCTATGCGCACCTCAACAGTTTCACCCTGGTGGGACAACCCATCCGCATTGCCATGTTCCCTGTCCGTTTTGTGTTCGATGGTGAAGTCGAACTGCTGAAGGGTAAGGATTCAGCGTAGCAACCTTCCATTGGTTCCACACATGGCGTTTAGCCAGCGCACAGGGTTGTGGTCAGTCACCACAGTGAAGGTGCGACTGTACAAGTAGGGTTGCAAGTGCTGCAGGGCCCAGACTATGGCCACGCACTCCTCGATGGTGGAGTGGGCCACTTCCCTCGGCAGAAGTTTCCAGCTCAGGTGCAACACGCGGTGCTCTTGGTCCTCTGAGTCAACTTGGCTGAGCACAGCACCGAGGCCAAACTCGCTGGCGTTGGTCTGCACCAAGAACGGTCGACTTGTCGAATGCTTTCAACACAAGGGCGTTGCACAGTGGTTTTCAACACCTGGAAGGCCCCCTCAGCCGTCGGTCCAGTTGACAATGTGGGGTAGCTTCTTCCTGGTGATGTCTGTCAAGGGTTTTGCCAGGCTACTATAGTGCTGTACGAAGAACGTATAGTACTCCACAGTGCCCAGGAAGGACATCACCTGTTTCATGGTCCTGGGGGTGGGCCAGTTCACAATCGCTCCTACTTTCTCAGGCTCTGGCTTTAGGTTGCCCCCGCCTACCCGGTGCCCCAGGTGGTGGACCTCACTCATGCCCATCTGGCACTTTCCCAGCTTGATAGTCAGTCCGGCTCGGTAAATTCGCCTGAGCACCTCGACATGCTGCAGGTGTTCATCTCAGGAGGAACTGAAGATGGCAATGTCATCCAAGTATGCCACCGCTTACTTCTGCAGTCCTTCAAGCAGGTCGTTTACTATCTGCTGGAAAGTGGCAGGGGCATTCTTCATGCCGAAGGGCATGACTGTGGACTCGTACAGTCTGAAGGGTGTTATAAAGGCAGACTTCTCCTGTGCCTCGGGGCTCAGGGGAATCTGCCATTATCCTCGACTCAGATCCATTATGGTTAGATATTTTGTGCCAAATAACCTCTCAAGCAGCTCCTTGATGCGCGCCATTGGGTGCGCGTCAGAGGCCGTGAAGGCGTTTAGCCCCCTGTAGTCCTTGCAGAATCGGGTGGTCCGATCCTTTGGCACGAGGACTACAGGTGAGGCCCACGCACTCTTTCACCGTTGAATCACCCCCAGCTGTAACATCTCATCGATCTCCCGGCGCATAACCTGCTGCACCTGGTCGGAGATTCGTTAGGGTGTTTGCCGTAGTGGGGTATGATTCCCGGTGTCCACTTCGTGGACTGCTGACTCAGTTCTTCCAGGTCGGTTGGAGAACTCGTCCCGGAAGGGTTCCAGCTTGGTCCGCAACTGTAACCGCTGGAGTTCGGTTAGCGAGGCACTTACCTTCAAGTCCTCAATGGACCCACCGGCCTTGGCTTCGGCCAGCATGTCCACATGTCCAGGAGGGGGTGTTCCTCCCCGTCTTCGGGCAGGCTGCAGACCGGTAGGATTAAAGGTTCACGTTTGTGATGAGCCTTCATCATATTGACGGGAAAGGCCTTTCGCCTACCCCGAACGTGGTCAAGCGTGACCACGTAGGTGACTGGGTTGAGCTGTTGGTGGACAACGTACCGGCCTTCCCAGGCTGCCTGAAGCTTATGCTTTGGTATGGGGACCAGCACCCACACTTTTTTGACTCACGTGGTAGGTACGCTCCCGGGCGTTCTGGTCATACCAGTGCTTCTGATCAGCCTAAGCCTGCGTCATGTTGTCATGCACCAACTGCGTCAAGGTCTGCATCTTGTCACGGAAGCGCATAACATACTCTACTATAGACACTTCAGAAGGGTTCGGCTCCTCTTCCCAGGATTCCCTTACCAACCCAAGGGGTCCCCGAACTCTCCTACCGTACAGGAGCTCGAAGGGGGAGAACCCCGTATAGATCTGCGGAACCTCTCGGTAAGCAAACAGCAGGTGTGGGAGGTACCACTCCCAGTCGCGCCCTTGGGTCTCAACCAGCATGTGGAGCATCTGTTTGAGGGTACCCTTAAAGCGCCCAAACAAGCCATTGGTCTGTGGTTGATACGCACTCGATACCAGACGCTTCACCTGCATTCTCTTACAGAGAGCCTCCATTAGGCGAGACATGAATTGGGTCCCTTGATCTGCAAGCATCTCCCTAGGAAATCCTACTCGTGAAAAGATAGCCAACAAAGCATCCTCCACCTCATCTGTCCTAGTTGATGACACAGCTACTCCCTCTGGGTACCGGGTACCATAGTCTACCACAGTAAGGATGTATTGCTTTCCAGAGCTGCTGGGGACGGCCAGCGGGCCCACAGTGTCCACCGCGATTCTCAGGAAAGGCTCCTCTATCACTGGTAAAGGGATCAGGGGGAGCCTTAATAGCAGGCCCCGCCTTCCCCACTCTTTGACAGGTGACACAGGAGCTGCAGTAGTTTGACACATCTGTCCCCATCTTAGGCTGATAGAAGTGTTGAAACAGCAGGGCTAGTTTTGCTGATCCCCAAGTGTCCAGCGAGCGGGATCTCATGGGCAACCGCAACAACTCACTCCGGAATTGCTGCTGGACGACCAGCTGTCTTTCCCTCAACCACTCCTTTTGCGATTTTCCGGGTACTGTCTCCCGGTACAACCTTCCTCCTTCCTAGAACACACTCTCCTTATCCGTCATGGAGGTGGGCATCTTGGCGAGTTGTCTCAAATTCTCTAGGCTCGCATCTGCATGCAGAGCGGCCTGAATCTCCTGGCTAGGGTGTCACGATATGGTATGAAATATCATATAAGTTTAGTTTCTCTGCCAGCACACATAGGGTGGGCACTGACCCCCCCCTTCACTGTGTTTTAGCTTGTCTTGTCAATGAGTGTAGAGATTTTATGGCCTCTAGCTCTGCGAGCCAAAGTATTTACGACCGGCATTTCCTGTAGTGGAAAGTGCCCAGCTTAAACTGGATTGGAATCTGTTGTGAATTCCGTTCTGGAGCTCCCTCCTGTGGTTGCTAATGGTATTTTTGTGAGTTCTGCCCTTGGGCTCCCTCTAGTGGTTTCGAGTGGAACTGCTGCTCCGTTAGGTAGCTGTAGCAGCTGCCATCACTGATCGCCTTGCCTGGGTTTGTTATTGAAACCTGCTATGGGCTTTAGTTCATGCCAGCTGTCAATGTCTTAGGTTGGATTTTGTTCTCTCCTTGGATTTCTCATTTGGCCTGTCCTTGTCAGCAAAAGATAAGTTTCTGCTAGTTCTTGTTTGTCCATTTTCTTTGGACACTATTGCCTTGCAAATATGTCTCTTTTTGTCCAGCTTGTCACTATGTCATATTCAGGCTAGCTGGAAGCTCTGGGAAGCAGATTTGCCCCTCCACACCGTGAGTCGGTGTGGAGTTCATTTTTGTAAACTCTGCATGGATTTTTGTAGTTTTTAATACTGACCGGACAGTATCCTTTTCTCTCTGTCTATCAAGTTTAGTATTGGCCTGCTTTGCTGAAAACTGATTTCATTTCTGTGTATGTCATTTCCCTCTCCACTCACAGTCAATATTTGTGGGGGGCTATCTTTCCTTTTGGGGTTTTCTCTGAGGCAAGATAGCTTTCTATTTCCTTCTTTAGGGGTAGTTAATTCTTAGGCTGTGAAAAGGTGTCTAGGGAGAGTCAGGAACATCCCACGGCTATTACTAGTGTTGTTGTTAGGATTAGGAACTGCGGTCAGTAGAGATACCACCTCCTCAGAGCTCGTCCCATGTTGCGTTTTAGCCACCAGGTCATATCAGTGTGGCCTCTTAACCACCAGGTCATAACAGGAATCTTCCAGAATGATGAAAGTTCTTTGTTATGTTTTTGTAAGATATTATGCAAACCGTTTTAGTTAAAAACACGAGAATATATATTCTTATTTTCCCTCGATGGATCTACCCATCACTCTAAACACGGGCGTCTAACTCCATCTGGTGAAGAAGTAGGGATTTCTCAGTAAATATGTATCCCAGATAGGACATATTTGATCTCATTAGAAAGCCCACGTTACTCCGAGATGAATGCTGGGTGTGGTACGATTATGATATGTTCTGTAGCGAAGTTACGGGCATCAGATATAATGAATGCCCAGTGAGTGAAACTGAAGAGGTAGGAGGGTTTGGAAAAGTCAGCCCTTTCTGTGAGGTCACAGGCTGTAGGTTCTAAGTGCTGGCAGGCGTCCAAGAGAGGAGATTTTTGTCTTTTCCTGAGAGCCCTGAACACGTCCAATGAGCTGGGACGTATGGTTGCCTGCCATGCAATGAACTGAGAACATGTGAGTTTTACCTTTCTCATTTAATCCTTTTATTTTCTTAATTACCTTGTACATATTTGCAATTGTCTCATTTGTAACATCTTTGTAAAATATTTTTGATAAAGCACTGCCTACCTTTTGTGGGGTATATTATTTCATGCCAGTTCTTTCTCCATGCTCTAAAAACGTACCATAAGTCTCTTGAAGGGAATTTACGCTACTGTTTTGGGTTAGCTTCAGACCCATTTAATCAAAGCTGGTGGCAGTAATACCGTGTACTGTGCAGGCCTTTGGGTGACATTGCAGCGACTGCGGCATTGATAATTATTGTTCCTGCCTGAGCGGGAGTAGTTAATCGCGTCGCTGCAGCGTGCCCAATAGCCAGTACATAGCAGGCAGCCTCTCTAGCGACTAATTACCCTAGGTGCAGTACCTAACCTGACCTGACAGAAAGGGGGGCGCCAGAGAGCTGCAAGGTTTCAGTGGAACTGTAAGCGGGATACACAAAAATCCCTGCAGTTCATGGTATATTGAAGAGCAGTGGGATACCTAAAATAAGCCCCTGCTGTAAACTAAGAGGTCAATAACCTTGTGTGTGTTTTTTTCATCACATTGTGGCAGTGGCGGGATAACGAAGATAAGCCCCCTGCACATGTGATAGCCGTCTGTTGGTTTAAAGTCACCCCAATCCGTGCCATATTGGTGACAGTGGTCAGGAATCCCTGTGGATTTCGTGACCAATTGGTGGCAGAGGCTAAGTGATCCTGACAATTGGTGACAGTCACGGTGTGAATCGTGACAATTGGTGGCAAGGCGGTGGGATATTAGAGCATTAGTGATTTGGTTTGAGCAATCATTCCTCTCACTAAAAACTTGCAGAAAGTTCTTGCGAGGACTCTGCGCAAATAAGTTTGGAGAACGAACTCAGTGTTTATTAGTCGTGAGACAATTGTGTACTGGTAATTATCCCCTCCCTTTCTCTTCGTTTTTCTATCCTATCTTTTATTTGGCAACCATGGCTGCGAAAGGAGAAGCCTGGTACACTCAGCAGAAGAAGGACGCTCTTGCTGGGATATGCACGTACCATGGCCTGAATCCCCAGAGCAAGACCAAGACTCAAATGGTCGCTGAACTGGTGCAAGACCTCCTCCTGCAGCTGGCTCTGCAACAATGCTCCGCAGATGACCTAGAGAGACGTCTGCAGCTGATCCAGCAATACAAGGAGTGAGCCGAGCGAGAGGCCCAGCGAGAGGCAGAGAGAGCCGAGCGAGAGGCCCAGCGAGCCGAGCGCCAAGCCCAGCGAGAACATGAACTGGAGATGCTCCGGCAGGGGGGGACGCCTTCCACCGCCCAGAGCCGTGAGCCCAGCAGCGCTCAAACACCAAAGCCCCGGCCCGACCACTTTCCTGTTATGGAAAAGGATGGGGACTTGGACACTTTTCTGCGGGCCTTTGAGAAAGCCTGCAGACAGTACCAGCTGCCTACACAAGAATGGGCACGATACCTGACACCAGGGCTGAGAGGCAAAGCTCTGGAGGCGTTTGCTGCACTCCCTCAAGAACAAGATGGTGACTATGAGGCTATCAAGCAGGCCCTCATAGCCAAGTACCAGCCTACACCCGAGGTGTACCGTAAAAAGTTCCGGACCCTCCAACGTGGCCCACACGACAGTTACAGTGATGTGGTGCATGGACTGGGGACCCACTTTGACCAGTGGACCCAAGGACTGTCAGTGACCACCTTTGCACAGCTGCGAGACCTGATGATCAAAGACCAGTTCTTCCATCTTTGCCCAGCTGAGGTGCGACAGTTCGTGATGGACAGAGAACCCAAAGATGTGACGGAAGCAGCGCAGATTGCCGATGCCTATGAGGCCAACCGTGGATCGGAAGTGCGGAAGCCAGTCACCAACAGCTGGAGAGGGGGTAAGCCGGCAACCAACGCCAGTACCCCTGCCAGCCAATACACCAGAGGTCCTGTCCCCGTGGCCAACAGCATCAGACCTACCACCGAACTTCGCCAGTGTTACCACTGCAGGCAGCCTGGTCATATCAGTACCTTCTGTCCAAACAAGCAGAAGAACCTCCCAGCCAAGGCCCCAGGGCCTAATGCAGCAGTTCTTTTGGTGGGTGCATAGACAAAAACACGGAGGAAAAAAGTCCACTTCAACATATTTAGAAAACAATATACAAAAGATTTATTAAATAATCAATACAAATACAAATATGTAAAATACAAAACATGGGTGTATTGTTAATACCGCCATATAGCAGAAGACACATAGGAGGAAATGCGGCAATGACCAAGTCAGGGGGGGAGTTCACATATACACCTTTTGGGTGGCAGCGTCAGTTCAAAAAGTAAAGAGAATGTACGACCAAATACAATCACTACGTCTAACTCACATGGCACAAATAGCCCAAAGTACAAAGATCATATCTTCATAAGCACATATAGTTGCTGCTTACCCATTATGGATCAGGTGTGTTCTCCCCACCTCCCCGGACGCGCGTTTCGCGTGGCTTTTTCAACAGGGTGTATCCATAGTGTGTCTCATTGTGTTTAAATATCATAGACCCGGAAGTAGAATCGGTGACGCCGGCGCATGCGCAGTAGCGTCCAGAGTGCATCGTTCAATAG
This sequence comes from Ranitomeya variabilis, assembly GCF_051348905.1. Lineage (NCBI taxonomy): Eukaryota > Metazoa > Chordata > Amphibia > Anura > Dendrobatidae > Ranitomeya > Ranitomeya variabilis. The sequence continues at coordinate 1,740,065 of NC_135232.1, read as the reverse complement.
GGCCATCACAGTGGGGAGTGTATGAGAGGCGGAGCTCCACCTTCCAAGCACAAGAAGTGTAGCACTCCCCACTTGTAAGTGATAGGTCCACAAGAAGATGGCTACGATGGACGACACCGGGCATGCGCACCACCAAATCCCAATAAAAAGCCCTGGCTACAGCCATTTTTTTAGTGATAAAATTAAGATCGCTCAAAAAACAGAACGCCACAGCGTCCCGAAATGTACGTAAACCGGAACGCTAGATAGATTAGAAACGTCCCCAATAGAGTGAAAAAGCGGGACGCTAAAAAGATGCAGAAAATAGTGGTGGGTGGTGTGGTTGGGAGGGTGTGTGACAACGTACAGCACGTCACTGTGGGAGGTCATGTTGCTACAGGCCTCAAAGACACCGGGGCTGAACGAACCCTCATCCGACCCGAACTGGCGGCCCCTGAAGAAATCATTCCGGGGAAAACCCTGTCACTGGGATTGGGGGCATCAGCTGTCCCTTACCGATGGCCCGGGTTTATATTGATTGGGGTGCTGGGAGCGGGGTGAAGGAAGTGGGGCTGTCTGATAATTTGCCCACTGATGTTTTGTTGGGGACTGATTTGGGGAGGTTGGTTGCATACTACGTCGTTGACACCCCTCCCCAATCTACTAATGAGGGTTAAGGTAACCCTGATGATGATGATGATGATGGAAAATCGCATGTGTTACCTGACCATGCTTTATCTTGTAATGATGCATCTGTTAACCATTTTTCCCTAGGATTGATGGTGAAAATGTTGTACCTGTGCCAGCTGAACCTGATAATGATTTTTCTGTGAAAGTTGATGTGTCCATAGGTACAGGAGTGCTCAGCCACGTCGCTCTGCGGAGTGAGACGGCTGAGGAACCCCTAGCAGGGGCAAGTGTCGGTGCTACATACATGGGAACCCTGAGGAAGGTGATGCCATGCAATTGACCAGTGCCACCGAGGAAGGTAACTGGCCCATAAGTAGCAATGCTCCTGAGGTAATAGGGGTGGATGGGGAGGTAGAGCCCATAGCAGCGTCGGCTGATGTGTCTGTAGAAACCCCCGGGGAGACAGCCTACGTAGCTGCTGTCACCCGCAGTCAGAGTGCCCGGAACGCAGATAACTGTCTGCCTCCTGGACCCTCCTCAGTCATCAGTATGACTGAACCAGAGGTGGACCCAGTGCAGGTCCCAGAGGGCTCCCGTGGGGAAGGGATCCTGACGTCGCTTCTGGCTTCCCCTAGCCAGGAGTTTCAGGCCGCTCTGCACACAGATGCGAGCCTAGAGAGTTTGAGACAACTCGCCGGGACGCGCTTCTCCGAGACTAATAAGGAGAGGGTATTTTGGGAAGGAGGAAGGTTGTACCGGGAGACAGTAACCGGAGAATCACAAAAGGAGTGGTTGAGGGAAAGACAGCTGGTCGTCCCACAGCAATTCCGGGGTGAGTTGTTGCGGATTGCCCATGAGATCCCGCTAGCTGGACACTTGGGGATCAGCAAAACTAAGGCCCGGCTGTCTCAACACTTCTATTGGCCTAAGATGGGGACAGATGTGTCAACCTACTGCCGCTCCTATGTCACCTGTCAAAGAGTGGGGAAGGCAGGGCCTGCTCTTAAGGCTCCCCTGATCCCTTTGCCAGTGATAGAGGAGCCTTTCGAGAGAATCGCGGTGGACATTGTGGGCCCGCTAGCCGTCCCCAGCAGCTCTGGAAAGAAAAACATCCTTACTGTGGTAGACTACGCTACCCGGTACCCAGAGGCAGTAGCTCTGTCGTCACCTAGGGCAGATAAGGTGGCGGATGCCCTGTTGGCCATCTTGGCACGTTTAGAATTTCCCAGGTAAATGCTTACTGATCAAGGGACCCAATTTATGTCTCGCCTAATGGAGGCTCTCTGTAAGAAAATGGAGGTGAAGCACCTGGTATCGAGTGCGTATCACCCACAGACCAATGGCTTGTGTGAACACTTCAATGGTACCCTCAAACAGATGCTACGCATGCTGGTTGAGACACAAGGGAGCGACAGGGAGCGGTACCTCCCACACCTGCTGTTCGCTTACCGAGAGGTTCCGCAGGCCTCGACAGGGTTCTCCCCCTTCGAGCTCCTGTACGGCAGGCGAGTCCAGGGACCCCTTGGGTTGGTAAGAGAATCCTGGGAAGAGGAGCCGAACCCTTCTAAAGTGTCCATAGTGGAGTATGTCATGCGCTTCCGTGACAAGATGCAGACCTTGACGCAGTTGGTGCATGACAACATGACGCAGGCTCAGGCTGATCAGAAGCACTGGTACGACCAGAACGCCCGGGAGCGGACCTACCACGTGGGTCAAAAGGTGTGGGTGCTGGTCCCCGTACCAACGCAGCCTGGGAGGGCCCGTACGTCGTCCACCAACAGCTCAACCCGGTCACCTACGTGGTCACGCTTGACCACGCTCGGGGTAGGCGAAAGGCCTTTCACGTCAACATGATGAAGGCTCATCACGAACGTGAACCTTTCGTCCTACCGGTCTGCAGCTTACCCGAAGACGGGGAGGAGGACACCCTACTGGACATGCTGGCCCAAGCCAAGGCCGGTGGGTCCATTGAGGACGTGGAGGTAAGCGCCTCGCTGGATGAACCACAGCGGTTGCAGTTGCAAACCACACTGGAACCCTTCCGGGTCGTGTTCTCCAACTGACCTGGGAGGACTGAGCTAGCCGTCCACGAGGTGGACACCGGGAATCACGCCCCACTACGGCGAACACCCTATCGAATCTGACCAGGTGCAGCAGATTATGCGCCAGGAGATCGATGAGATGTTACAGCTGGGGGTGATTCGACGGTCAAAGAGCGCGTGGGCCTCACCTGTAGTTCTCGTGCCAAAAAAGGACCGGACCACCCGGTTCTGCGTGGATTACAGGAGGCTCAACGCCATTACAGCCTCTGATACGCACCCAATGCCGCGCATCGAGGAGCTGCTTGAGAAGTTAGCTGGAGCAAAATACCTGACAATAATGGATCTGAGTCGCGGATACTGGCAGATTCCCCTGAGCCCCGAGGCGCAGGAGAAGTCCGCCTTTATCACACCCTTTGGACTGTACGAGTCCACGGTCATGCCCTTCGGCATGAAGAATGCCCCTGCCACTTTCCAGCGGATGGTCAATCTCCTGCTTCAGGGACTGGAGAAGTACGCAGTGGCGTACTTGGATGACATTGCCATCTTCAGTCCCTCCTGGGGGGAACACCTGCAGCATCTCGAGGAGGTGCTCAGGCAAATCCACCGAGCAGGACTGACTATCAAGCCCGGAAAGTGCAAGATGGGCATGAGTGAGGTCCACTACCTGGGGCACCGGGTAGGCGGAGGCACCCTGAAGACAGAGCCTGAGAAAGTGGGCGCGATCGTGAACTGGCCCACTCCTGGGACCAAGAAACAGTTGATGTCCTTCCTGGGCACTGCAGGGTACTATAGGCACTTTGTGCAGCACTATAGTAGCCTGGCAAAACCTTTGACGGACCTCACCAGGAAGAAGCTACCCCACATCGTCAACTGGACAGATGGCTGTGAGGGGGCCTTCCAGGCGTTGAAAACCGCACTGTGCAACGCCCCTGTGTTGAAAGCAGTCGACAGCAGTCGACCGTTCTTGGTACAGACTGATGCCAGCGAGTTTGGCCTCGGTGCTGTGCTCAGCCACGTTGACTCGGAGGACCAAGAGCACCCCGTGTTGTACCTGAGCCGGAAACTTTTGCCGAGGGAAGTGGCCTACTACACCATCGAGAAGGAGTGCCTGGCCATAGTCTGGGCCCTGCAGCGCTTGCAGCCCTACTTGTACAGTCGCACCTTCACTGTGGTGACCGACCACAACCCTCTGCGCTGGCTAAGCACCATGTGTGGAACCAACGGCAGGTTGCTGCGCTGGAGCCTTGCCCTTCAGCAATTTGACTTCACCATTAAACACAAAGTGGGCAAAGAGCATGGGAATGCAGATGGACTGTCCCGCCAGGGTGAACCTACTGAGGTGCGCATGGAGGCATACCGTGGGGTTCTACCTCCCTAGCGCACGCCAAAAGGGGGAGGTGTCACGATATGGTATGAAATATCATATAAGTTTAGTTCTCTTGCTAGCCTGCTGTTGGCTAAGCCCCCCTTCTTGGAGTGATTCTGCGGCAGCTTGTGGCTGCAAATACCTGACTTTCAGCTCACAAGCCCTCATCCCCAACACCAAGGTATTTACGAGCGGCATTTCCTGTAGTGGAAAGTGCCCAGCTTTAACTGGATTAGAAACTTCTAGAATCTTGAAAGTCTTTTGTTCTGTTTTTGGAAGATATCAGGCAAATTGTTTAAGTTAAGACCACGAAAACATATATTTGTAATCTCCATCGAAGGATCTACCCATCACTCTAAACATGAGCTTTTAACTCCATCAGGTGAAGAAGTAGGGATTTCTCTGTAAATATACATCCCAAATAGGACATATTTGATCTCACTAGAATGCCAGCGATAATACGAGATGAATGCTGGGTATGGTACGATTATGACATGTTCTGTAGCGAAGTTACAGGCATCAGATATATTTCATGCCCTGTTAGTAAAAAGGAAGAGGTAGGAGGGTTTGGAAAAGCCAGCCCTTTCTGTGAGGTCACAGGCTGTAGGTTTTAAGTGCTGGCCAGCGTCCAAGTGGCTCAGATTTGAGTTTTTACCTGAAGAGCCCAGAGTGCACGCCCTGATGTACTGGGATAGATGGAAAGTTCCCCTAGCCTGTTGCCTGCAATGCTTTGAACTGTAAGTGTTATTTCTCATGTTGTTCTTTTTTTTAGAATTACCTTGTACATATTTGCAATTGTCTCATGTGTAACATCTTTGTAAAATATTTTGATAAAGCAATGCCTACATTTTGTGGGGTATATTATTTCATGCCAGTTCTTTCTCCATGCTCTAAAAACTTATCCTAAGTCTCTTGAAGGGAATTTACGCTACTGTTTTGGGTTAGCTTCGGACCCGTTTAATCGAAGCTGGTGGCAGTAATACCGTGTACTGTGCAGGCCTTTGGGTGTCACTGTAGTGACTGCGGCTTGATAATTATTGTTCCTGCCTGAGTGGGAGTAGTTTATCGTGTCGCTGCAGCGTGCCCAATAGTCAGTACAAAGCAGGCAGCCTTTCTGGCGACTATTTACCCTAGGTGCAGTACCTAATCTGACCTGACAGTAAGGGGGGCGCCAGAGAGCTGCAAGGTTTAAGTGGAACTGTAAGCGGGATACACAAATCCCTGCAGTTCATGGTATACTGAAGAGCAGTGGGATACCTAAAATAAGCCCCTGCTGTAAACTAATAGGTTAATAACCTTGTGTGTGTTGTTTTTATCACATTGTGGCAGTGGAGGGATAACTAAGATAAGCCCCCTGCACATGTGATAGCCGTCTGTTGGTCTAAAGTCACCCCAATCCGTGACCTATTGGTGGCAGTGGGCAGGAATCCTTGTGGATTTCGTGACAAATGGGTGGCAGCGGCTAAGGGATCGTGACAATATATATACTGTATACTCCGCTCTCACTGTGTGTATATATATATATACTGTATACTCCGCTCTCACTGTGTATATATATATACTGTATACTCCGCTCTCACTGTGTATATATATATATATACTGTATACTCCGCTCTCAAGGTGTATATATATATATACTGTATACTCCGCTCTCACTGTGTGTATATATATATATATATATATATATATACTGTATACTCCGCTCTCACTGTGTATATACATATATACTGTACACTCCGCTTTCACTGTGTATATATATATACTGTATACTCCGCTCTCACTGTGTATATATATATACTGTATACTCCGCTCTCCCTGTGTATATATATATATACTGTATACTCCGCTCTCACTGTATATATATATATATATATATATATATATATATATATATATATACTGTATACTCCGCTCTCACTGTGTATATATATATATATATATATATATATACTGTATACTCCGCTCTCACTGTGTATATATATATATACTGTATACTCCGCTCTCACTGTGTATATATATATATACTGTATACTCCGCTCTCACTGTGTATATATATATATACTGTATACTCCGCTCTCACTGTATATATATATATATACTGTATACTCCGCTCTCACTGTGTATATATATATATACTGTATACTCCGCTCTCACTGTGTATATATATATATACTGTATACTCCGCTCTCACTGTATATATATATATATACTGTATACTCCGCTCTCACTGTGTATATATATATACTGTATACTCCGCTCTCACTGTGTATATATATATATATACTGTATACTCCGCTCTCACTGTGTATATATATATACTGTATACTCCGCTCTCACTGTGAATATATATATACTGTATACTCCGCTCTCACTGTATATATATATATATATACTGTATACTCCGCTCTCACTGTGTATATATATATATATATACTGTATACTCCGCTCTCACTGTATATATATATATATATATATATATATATATATATATATACTGTATACTCCGCTCTCACTGTGTATATATATATACTGTATACTCCGCTCTCACTGTGTATATATATATATATACTGTATACTCCGCTCTCACTGTATATATATATATATATACTGTATACTCCGCTCTCACTGTGTATATATATATATATATATACTGTATACTCCGCTCTCACTGTATATATATATATATATATATATATACTGTATACTCCGCTCTCACTGTGTATATATATATACTGTATACTCCGCTCTCACTGTGTATATATATATATATATACTGTATACTCCGCTCTCACTGTGTATATATATATATATACTGTATACTCCGCTCTCACTGTGTATACCGGTATATATATATATACTGTATACTCCGCTCTCACTGTATATATATATATATATACTGTATACTCCGCTCTCACTGTGTATATATATATACTGTATACTCCGCTCTCACTGTGTATATATATATATACTGTATACTCCGCTCTCACTGTATATATATATATATACTGTATACTCCGCTCTCACTGTGTATATATATATATATACTGTATACTCCGCTCTCACTGTGTATATATATATATACTGTATACTCCGCTCTCACTGTGTGTATATATATATATACTGTATACTCCGCTCTCACTGTGTATATATATATACTGTATACTCCGCTCTCACTGTGTATATATATATATACTGTATACTCCGCTCTCACTGTATATATATATATATATACTGTATACTCCGCTCTCACTGTGTATATATATATACTGTATACTCCGCTCTCACTGTGTATATATATATATACTGTATACTCCGCTCTCACTGTGTATATATATATACTGTATACTCCGCTCTCACTGTATATATATATATACTGTATACTCCGCTCTCACTGTGTATATATATATATACTGTATACTCCGCTCTCACTGTGTATATATATATATACTGTATACTCCGCTCTCACTGTATATATATATATACTGTATACTCCGCTCTCACTATATATATATATATACTGTATACTGTATACTCCGCTCTCACTGTGTATATATATATACTGTATACTCCGCTCTCACTGTGTATATATATATACTGTATACTCCGCTCTCACTGTGTATATATATATATATACTGTATACTCCGCTCTCACTGTGTATATATATATATATATACTGTATACTCCGCTCTCACTGTGTATATATATATATATACTGTATACTCCGCTCTCACTGTGTATATATATATATATACTGTATACTCCGCTCTCACTGTGTATATATATATACTGTATACTCCGCTCTCACTGTGTATATATATATATATTGTATACTCCGCTCTCACTGTATATATATATATACTGTATACTCCGCTCTCACTGTGTATATATATATATACTGTATACTCCGCTCTCACTGTGTATATATATATATACTGTATACTCCACTCTCACTGTGTATATATATATACTGTATACTCCGCTCTCACTGTGTATATATATATATACTGTATACTCCGCTCTCACTGTATATATATATACTGTATACTCCGCTCTCACTGTGTATATATATATATATACTGTATACTCCGCTCTCACTGTGTATATATATATATATATACTGTATACTCCGCTCTCACTGTGTATATATATATACTGTATACTCCGCTCTCACTGTGTATATATATATACTGTATACTCCGCTCTCACTGTGTATATATATATATACTGTATACTCCGCTCTCACTGTGTATATATATATACTGTATACTCCGCTCTCACTGTATATATATATATATATACTGTATACTCCGCTCTCACTGTGTATATATATATACTGTATACTCCGCTCTCACTGTGTATATATATATATATACTGTATACTCCGCTCACTGTATATATATATATATATATATATATATATATATATATATATATATACTGTATACTCCGCTCTCACTGTGTATATATATATATATACTGTATACTCCGCTCTCACTGTGTATATATATATATACTGTATACTCCGCTCTCACTGTATATATATATATACTGTATACTCCGCTCTCACTGTGTATATATATATATATATTGTATACTCCGCTCTCACTGTATATATATATATATACTGTATACTCCGCTCTCACTGTGTATATATATATATATACTGTATACTCCGCTCTCACTGTGTATATATATACTGTATACTCCGCTCTCACTGTGTATATATATATATATACTGTATACTCCGCTCTCCCTGTGTATATATATATATACTGTATACTCCGCTCTCCCTGTGTATATATATATATATACTGTATACTCCGCTCTCACTGTGTATATATATATATATATATACTGTATACTCCGCTCTCACTGTGTATATATATATACTGTATACTCTGCTCTCACTGTGTATATATATACTGTATACTCCGCTCTCACTGTGTATATATATATATATACTGTATACTCCGCTCTCACTGTATATATATATACTGTATACTCCGCTCTCACTGTATATATATATACTGTATACTCCGCTCTCACTGTGTATATATATATACTGTATACTCCGCTCTCACTGTGTATATATATATATATACTGTATACTCTGCTCTCACTGTATATATATATATATACTGTATACTCCGCTCTCACTGTGTATATATATATATATACTGTATACTCCGCTCTCACTGTGTATATATATACTGTATACTCCGCTCTCACTGTGTATATATATATATATACTGTATACTCCGCTCTCCCTGTGTATATATATATATACTGTATACTCCGCTCTCCCTGTGTATATATATATATATACTGTATACTCCGCTCTCACTGTGTATATATATATATATATATATATACTGTATACTCCGCTCTCACTGTGTATATATATATACTGTATACTCTGCTCTCACTGTGTATATATATACTGTATACTCCGCTCTCACTGTGTATATATATATATATACTGTATACTCCGCTCTCACTGTATATATATATACTGTATACTCCGCTCTCACTGTATATATATATACTGTATACTCCGCTCTCACTGTATATATATATACTGTATACTCCGCTCTCACTGTGTATATATATATATACTGTATACTCCGCTCTCACTGTGTATATATATATACTGTATACTCCGCTCTCACTGTGTATATATATATACTGTATACTCCGCTCTCACTGTGTATATATATATATACTGTATACTCCGCTCTCACTGTGTATATATATATATACTGTATACTCCGCTCTCACTGTGTATATATATACTGTATACTCCGCTCTCACTGTGTATATATATATACTGTATACTCCGCTCTCACTGTGTATATATATATACTGTATACTCCGCTCTCACTGTGTATATATATATACTGTATACTCCGCTCTCACTGTGTATATATATATACTGTATACTCCGCTCTCACTGTGTATATATATATACTGTATACTCCGCTCTCACTGTGTATATATATATATATATACTGTATACTCCGCTCTCACTGTGTATATATATATATATACTGTATACTCCGCTCTCACTGTGTATACCGGTATATATATATATACTGTATACTCCGCTCTCACTGTATATATATATATATATACTGTATACTCCGCTCTCACTGTGTATATATATATACTGTATACTCCGCTCTCACTGTGTATATATATATATACTGTATACTCCGCTCTCACTGTATATATATATATATACTGTATACTCCGCTCTCACTGTGTATATATATATATATACTGTATACTCCGCTCTCACTGTGTATATATATATATACTGTATACTCCGCTCTCACTGTGTGTATATATATATATACTGTATACTCCGCTCTCACTGTGTATATATATATACTGTATACTCCGCTCTCACTGTGTATATATATATATACTGTATACTCCGCTCTCACTGTATATATATATATATATATACTGTATACTCCGCTCTCACTGTGTATATATATATACTGTATACTCCGCTCTCACTGTGTATATATATATATACTGTATACTCCGCTCTCACTGTGTATATATATATACTGTATACTCCGCTCTCACTGTATATATATATATACTGTATACTCCGCTCTCACTGTGTATATATATATATACTGTATACTCCGCTCTCACTGTGTATATATATATATACTGTATACTCCGCTCTCACTGTATATATATATATACTGTATACTCCGCTCTCACTATATATATATATATACTGTATACTGTATACTCCGCTCTCACTGTGTATATATATATACTGTATACTCCGCTCTCACTGTGTATATATATATACTGTATACTCCGCTCTCACTGTGTATATATATATATATACTGTATACTCCGCTCTCACTGTGTATATATATATATATACTGTATACTCCGCTCTCACTGTGTATATATATATATATATACTGTATACTCCGCTCTCACTGTGTATATATATATATATACTGTATACTCCGCTCTCACTGTGTATATATATATACTGTATACTCCGCTCTCACTGTGTATATATATATATATTGTATACTCCGCTCTCACTGTATATATATATATACTGTATACTCCGCTCTCACTGTGTATATATATATATACTGTATACTCCGCTCTCACTGTGTATATATATATATACTGTATACTCCACTCTCACTGTGTATATATATATACTGTATACTCCGCTCTCACTGTGTATATATATATATACTGTATACTCCGCTCTCACTGTATATATATATACTGTATACTCCGCTCTCACTGTGTATATATATATATATACTGTATACTCCGCTCTCACTGTGTATATATATATATATATACTGTATACTCCGCTCTCACTGTGTATATATATATACTGTATACTCCGCTCTCACTGTGTATATATATATACTGTATACTCCGCTCTCACTGTGTATATATATATATACTGTATACTCCGCTCTCACTGTGTATATATATATACTGTATACTCCGCTCTCACTGTATATATATATATATATACTGTATACTCCGCTCTCACTGTGTATATATATATACTGTATACTCCGCTCTCACTGTGTATATATATATATATACTGTATACTCCGCTCACTGTATATATATATATATATATATATATATATATATACTGTATACTCCGCTCTCACTGTGTATATATATATATATACTGTATACTCCGCTCTCACTGTGTATATATATATATACTGTATACTCCGCTCTCACTGTATATATATATACTGTATACTCCGCTCTCACTGTGTATATATATATATATTGTATACTCCGCTCTCACTGTATATATATATATATACTGTATACTCCGCTCTCACTGTGTATATATATATATATACTGTATACTCCGCTCTCACTGTGTATATATATACTGTATACTCCGCTCTCACTGTGTATATATATATATATACTGTATACTCCGCTCTCCCTGTGTATATATATATATATACTGTATACTCCGCTCTCACTGTGTATATATATATATATATATACTGTATACTCCGCTCTCACTGTGTATATATATATACTGTATACTCTGCTCTCACTGTGTATATATATACTGTATACTCCGCTCTCACTGTGTATATATATATATATACTGTATACTCCGCTCTCACTGTATATATATATACTGTATACTCCGCTCTCACTGTATATATATATACTGTATACTCCGCTCTCACTGTGTATATATATATACTGTATACTCCGCTCTCACTGTGTATATATATATATATACTGTATACTCTGCTCTCACTGTATATATATATATATACTGTATACTCCGCTCTCACTGTGTATATATATATATATACTGTATACTCCGCTCTCACTGTGTATATATATACTGTATACTCCGCTCTCACTGTGTATATATATATATATACTGTATACTCCGCTCTCCCTGTGTATATATATATATACTGTATACTCCGCTCTCCCTGTGTATATATATATATATACTGTATACTCCGCTCTCACTGTGTATATATATATATATATATACTGTATACTCCGCTCTCACTGTGTATATATATATACTGTATACTCTGCTCTCACTGTGTATATATATACTGTATACTCCGCTCTCACTGTGTATATATATGTATATACTGTATACTCCGCTCTCACTGTATATATATATACTGTATACTCCGCTCTCACTGTATATATATATACTGTATACTCCGCTCTCACTGTATATATATATACTGTATACTCCGCTCTCACTGTGTATATATATATATACTGTATACTCCGCTCTCACTGTGTATATATATATACTGTATACTCCGCTCTCACTGTGTATATATATATACTGTATACTCCGCTCTCACTGTGTATATATATATATACTGTATACTCCGCTCTCACTGTGTATATATATATATACTGTATACTCCGCTCTCACTGTGTATATATATACTGTATACTCCGCTCTCACTGTGTATATATATATACTGTATACTCCGCTCTCACTGTGTATATATATATACTGTATACTCCGCTCTCACTGTGTATATATATATACTGTATACTCCGCTCTCACTGTGTATATATATATACTGTATACTCCGCTCTCACTGTGTATATATATATACTGTATACTCCGCTCTCACTGTGTATATATATATATATATATACTGTATACTCCGCTCTCACTGTGTATATATATATATACTGTATACTCCGCTCTCACTGTATATATATATATACTGTATACTCCGCTCTCACTATATATATATATATACTGTATACTCCGCTCTCACTGTGTATATATATATATACTGTATACTCCGCTCTCACTGTGTATATATATATATATACTGTATACTCCGCTCTCACTGTGTATATATATATACTGTATACTCCGCTCTCACTGTGTATATATATATATACTGTATACTCCGCTCTCACTGTGTGTATATATATACTGTATACTCCGCTCTCACTGTGTATATATATATACTGTATACTCCGCTCTCACTGTATATATATATATATACTGTATACTCCGCTCTCACTGTGTATATATATATATACTGTATACTCCGCTCTCACTGTGTATATATATATATACTGTATACTCCACTCTCACTATGTATATATATATATATATACTGTATACTCCGCTCTCACTGTGTATATATATATACTGTATACTCCGCTCTCACTGTGTATATATATATATACTGTATACTCCGCTCTCACTGTGTATATATATATATATATATATACTGTATACTCCGCTCTCACTGTATATATATATATATATACTGTATACTCCGCTCTCACTGTGTATATATATATACTGTATACTCCGCTCTCACTGTGTATATATATATATATACTGTATACTCCGCTCTCACTGTGTATATATATATACTGTATACTCCGCTCTCACTGTGTATATATATATATATACTGTATACTCCGCTCTCACTGTGTATATATATATACTGTATACTCCGCTCTCACTGTGTATATATATATATACTGTATACTCCGCTCTCACTGTGTATATATATATATATATACTGTATACTCCGCTCTCACTGTGTATATATATATACTGTATACTCCGCTCTCACTGTATATATATATATATACTGTATACTCCGCTCTCACTGTGTATATATATATATACTGTATACTCCGCTCTCACTGTGTATATATATATATATACTGTATACTCCGCTCTCACTGTGTGTATATATATATATACTGTATACTCCGCTCTCACTGTGTATATATATATACTGTATACTCCGCTCTCACTGTGTATATATATATATACTGTATACTCCGCTCTCACTGTGTATATATATATACTGTATACTCCGCTCTCACTGTGTATATATATATATATACTGTATACTCCGCTCTCACTGTGTATATATATATATATACTGTATACTCCGCTCTCACTGTATATATATATATATATATACTGTATACTCCGCTCTCCCTGTGTATATATATATATACTGTATACTCCGCTCTCACTGTGTATATATATATATACTGTATACTCCGCTCTCACTGTGTATATATATATACTGTGCACTCCGCTCTCACTGTGTATATATATATACTGTATACTCCGCTCTCACTGTGTATATATATATACTGTATACTCCGCTCTCACTGTGTATATATATATATATATATACTGTATACTCAGCATCTCACTGTATATATATATATATACTGTATACTCCGCTCTCACTGTGTATATATATATATACTGTATACTCCGCTCTCACTGTGTATATATATATATATACTGTATACTCCGCTCTCACTGTATATATATATATATATATATATATACTGTATACTCCGCTCTCACTGTGTATATATATACTGTATACTCCGCTCTCCCTGTATATATATATATATATACTGTATACTCCGCTCTCACTGTATATATATATATATATATACTGTATACTCCGCTCTCACTGTATATATATATATATATATATATACTGTATTACTCCGCTCTCACTGTGTATATATATATACTGTATACTCCGCTCTCACTGTATATATATATATACTGTATACTCCGCTCTCACTGTGTATATATATATACTGTATACTCCGCTCTCACTGTATATATATATATATACTGTATACTCCGCTCTCACTGTGTGTATATATATATATATACTGTATACTCCGCTCTCACTGTGTATATATATATATATATACTGTATACTCCGCTCTCACTGTGTATATATATATACTGTATACTCCGCTCTCACTGTGTATATATATATACTGTATACTCCGCTCTCACTGTGTATATATATATATATACTGTATACTCCGCTCTCACTGTGTATATATATATACTGTATACTCCGCTCTCACTGTATATATATTTATATACTGTATACTCCGCTCTCACTGTGTATATATATATATACTGTATACTCCGCTCTCACTGTGTATATATATATATATACTGTATACTCCGCTCTCACTGTGTATATATATATATATACTGTATACTCCGCTCTCACTGTGTATATATATATACTGTATACTCCGCTCTCACTGTGTATATATATATATATACTGTATACTCCGCTCTCACTGTGTATATATATACTGTATACTCCGCTCTCACTGTGTATATATATACTGTATACTCCGCTCTCACTGTGTATATATATATATATATATACTGTATACTCCGCTCTCACTGTGTATATATATATACTGTATACTCCGCTCTCACTGTGTATATATATATACTGTATACTCCGCTCTCACTGTGTATATATATATATACTGTATACTCCGCTCTCACTGTGTATATATATATATACTGTATACTCCGCTCTCACTGTGTATATATATATATACTGTATACTCCGCTCTCACTGTATATATATATATATACTGTATACTCCGCTCTCACTGTGTATATATATATATACTGTATACTCCGCTCTCACTGTGTATATATATATATATACTGTATACTCCGCTCTCACTGTGTATATATATATACTGTATACTCCGCTCTCACTGTATATATATATATATACTGTATACTCCGCTCTCACTGTGTATATATATATACTGTATACTCCGCTCTCACTGTGTATATATATATACTGTATACTCCGCTCTCACTGTGTATATATATATATATATACTGTATACTCCGCTCTCACTGTGTATATATATATACTGTATACTCCGCTCTCACTGTGTATATATACTGTATACTCCGCTCTCACTGTGTATATATATATATATACTGTATACTCCGCTCTCACTGTGTATATATATATACTGTATACTCCGCTCTCACTGTGTATATATATATACTGTATACTCCGCTCTCACTGTGTATATATATACTGTATACTCCGCTCTCACTGTGTATATATATATACTGTATACTCCGCTCTCACTGTGTATATATATATATACTGTATACTCCGCTCTCACTGTGTATATATATATATTTACTGTATACTCCGCTCTCACTGTGTATATATATATACTGTATACTCCGCTCTCACTGTGTATATATATATATATACACTGTATACTCCGCTCTCACTGTGTATATATATATATATACTGTATACTCCGCTCTCACTGTGTATATATATATACTGTATACTCCGCTCTCACTGTATATATATATATACTGTATACTCCGCTCTCACTGTGTATATATATATACTGTATACTCCGCTCTCACTGTGTATATATACTGTATACTCCGCTCTCACTGTGTATATATATATACTGTATACTCCGCTCTCACTGTGTATATATATATACTGTATACTCCGCTCTCACTGTGTATATATACATACTGTATACTCCGCTCTCACTGTGTATATATATATACTGTATACTCCGCTCTCACTGTGTATATATATACTGTATACTCCGCTCTCACTGTGTATATATATATACTGTATACTCCGCTCTCACTGTGTATATATATATATACTGTATACTCCGCTCTCACTGTGTATATATATATATATATACTGTATACTCCGCTCTCACTGTGTATATATATATACTGTATACTCCGCTCTCACTGTGTATATATATATATATATACTGTATACTCCGCTCTCACTGTGTATATATATATATATATATACTGTATACTCCGCTCTCACTGTGTATATATATACTGTATACTCCGCTCTCACTGTATATATATATACACTGTATACTCCGCTCTCACTGTGTATATATATATATACTGTATACTCCGCTCTCACTGTGTATATATATATATACTGTATACTCCGCTCTCACAGTGTATATATATATATATACTGTATACTCCGCTCTCACTGTGTATATATATATACTGTATACTCCGCTCTCACTGTGTATATATATATATATATATACTGTATACTCCGCTCTCACTGTGTATATATATATATACTGTATACTCCGCTCTCACTGTGTATATATATATATATACTGTATACTCCGCTCTCACTCTCTCACTGTGTATATATATATACTGTATACTCCGCTCTCACTGTGTATATATATATATACTGTATACTCCGCTCTCACTGTGTATATATATATACTGTATACTCCGCTCTCACTGTGTATATATATATATATACTGTATACTCCGCTCTCACTGTGTATATATATATATATATATACTGTATACTCCGCTCTCACTGTATATATATATATATACTGTATACTCCGCTCTCACTGTATATATATATACTGTATACTCCGCTCTCACTGTGTATATATATATACTGTATACTCCGCTCTCACTGTGTATATATATATACTGTATACTCCGCTCTCACTGTGTATATATATATACTGTATACTCCGCTCTCACTGTGTATATATATATATACTGTATACTCCGCTCTCACTGTGTATATATATATATACTGTATACTCCGCTCTCACTGTGTATATATATATACTGTATACTCCGCTCTCACTGTGTATATATATATACTGTATACTCCGCTCTCACTGTGTATATATATATATACTGTATACTCCGCTCTCACTGTATATATATATATATATATACTGTATACTCCGCTCTCACTGTGTATATATATATACTGTATACTCCGCTCTCACTGTATATATATATATATACTGTATACTCCGCTCTCACTGTATATATATATATATACTGTATACTCCGCTCTCACTGTGTATATATATAGTGTATACTCCGCTCTCACTGTATATATATATATACTGTATACTCCGCTCTCACTGTGTATATATATATACTGTATACTCCGCTCTCACTGTGTATATATATATACTGTATACTCCGCTCTCACTGTGTATATATATATACTGTATACTCCGCTCTCACTGTGTATATATATATACTGTATACTCCGCTCTCACTGTATATATATATATACTGTATACTCCGCTCTCACTGTATATATATATATATACTGTATACTCCGCTCTCACTGTATATATATATATACTGTATACTCCGCTCTCACTGTATATATATATATACTGTATACTCCGCTCTCACTGTGTATATATATATACTGTATACTCCGCTCTCACTGTATATATATATACACTGTATACTCCGCTCTCACTGTATATATATATATACTGTATACTCCGCTCTCACTGTGTATATATATATACTGTATACTCCGCTCTCACTGTATATATATATATACTGTATACTCCGCTCTCACTGTGTGTATATATATATATATATACTGCATACTCCGCTCTCACTGTGTATATATATATACTGTATACTACGCTCTCACTGTATATATATATATACTGTATACTCCGCTCTCACTGTATATATATATATATACTGTATACTCCGCTCTCACTGTGTATATATATATACTGTATACTCCGCTCTCACTGTGTATATATATATACTGTATACTCCGCTCTCACTGTGTATATATATATACTGTATACTCCGCTCTCACTGTGTATATATATATACTGTATACTCCGCTCTCACTGTGTATATATATATATACTGTATACTCCGCTCTCACTGTGTATATATATATATATATATACTGTATACTCCGCTCTCACTGTATATATATATACTGTATACTCCGCTCTCACTGTGTATATATATATACTGTATACTCCGCTCTCACTGTGTATATATATATACTGTATACTCCGCTCTCACTGTATATATATATATACTGTATACTCCGCTCTCACTGTGTATATATATATACTGTATACTCCGCTCTCACTGTGTATATATATATATACTGTATACTCCGCTCTCACTGTGTATATATATATATATATATACTGTATACTCCGCTCTCACTGTATATATATATACTGTATACTCCGCTCTCACTGTGTATATATATATACTGTATACTCCGCTCTCACTGTGTATATATATATACTGTATACTCCGCTCTCACTGTGTATATATATATATACTGTATACTCCGCTCTCACTGTGTATATATATATATATATATATACTGTATACTCCGCTCTCACTGTATATATATATACTGTATACTCCGCTCTCACTGTGTATATATATATACTGTATACTCCGCTCTCACTGTGTATATATATATACTGTATACTCCGCTCTCACTGTGTATATATATATACTGTATACTCCGCTCTCACTGTGTATATATATATATATATATATACTGTATACTCCGCTCTCACTGTGTATATATATATATATATATATATATACTGTATACTCCGCTCTCACTGTGTATATATATACTGTATACTCCGCTCTCACTGTGTATATATATATACTGTATACTCCGCTCTCACTGTGTATATATATATATACTGTATACTCCGCTCTCACTGTGTATATATATATATATATACTGTATACTCCGCTCTCACTGTGTATATATATATACTGTATACTCCGCTCTCACTGTGTATATATATATATATACTGTATACTCCGCTCTCACTGTGTATATATATATATATATACTGTATACTCCGCTCTCACTGTGTATATATATATATATATATATATATATATACTGTATACTCCGCTCTCACTGTGTATATATATATACTGTATACTCCGCTCTCACTGTATATATATATACACTGTATACTCCGCTCTCACTGTGTATATATATATATACTGTATACTCCGCTCTCACTGTGTATATATATATATATACTGTATACTCCGCTCTCACTGTGTATATATATATATATACTGTATACTCCGCTCTCACTGTGTATATATATATACTGTATACTCCGCTCTCACTGTGTATATATATATATATATACTGTATACTCCGCTCTCACTGTGTATATATATATACTGTATACTCCGCTCTCACTGTGTATATACATATACTGTATACTCCGCTCTCACTGTGTATATATATATATACTGTATACTCCGCTCTCACTGTGTATATATATATATATATATACTGTATACTCCGCTCTCACTGTATATATATATATACTGTATACTCCGCTCTCACTGTATATATATATACTGTATACTCCGCTCTCACTGTGTATATATATATACTGTATACTCCGCTCTCACTGTGTATATATATATACTGTATACTCCGCTCTCACTGTGTATATATATATACTGTATACTCCGCTCTCACTGTGTATATATATATATACTGTATACTCCGCTCTCACTGTGTATATATATATACTGTATACTCCGCTCTCACTGAATATATATATATACTGTATACTCCGCTCTCACTGTATATATATATATATACTGTATACTCCGCTCTCACTGTGTATATATATATACTGTATACTCCGCTCTCACTGTATATATATATATATACTGTATACTCCGCTCTCACTGTGTATATATATATATATATACTGTATACTCCGCTCTCACTGTGTATATATATATACTGTATACTCCGCTCTCACTGTATATATATATATAATGTATACTCCGCTCTCACTGTATATATATATATATACTGTATACTCCGCTCTCACTGTATATATATATATATACTGTATACTCCGCTCTCACTGTGTATATATATATATATATATATATACTGCATACTCCGCTCTCACTGTGTATATATATATACTGTATACTCCGCTCTCACTGTATATATATATATACTGTATACTCCGCTCTCACTGTATATATATATATATACTGTATACTCCGCTCTCACTGTGTATATATATATACTGTATACTCCGCTCTCACTGTGTATATATATATACTGTATACTCCGCTCTCACTGTATATATATATATATACTGTATACTCCGCTCTCACTGTGTATATATATATATACTGTATACTCCGCTCTCACTGTGTATATATATATATATACTGTATACTCCGCTCACTGTGTATATATATATACTGTATACTCCGCTCTCACTGTGTATATATATATATACTGTATACTCCGCTCTCACTGTGTATATATATATACTGTATACTCCGCTCTCACTGTGTATATATATATACTGTATACTCCGCTCTCACTGTGTATATATATATATACTGTATACTCCGCTCTCACTGTGTATATATATATATATATACTGTATACTCCGCTCTCACTGTATATATATATACTGTATACTCCGCTCTCACTGTGTATATATATATACTGTATACTCCGCTCTCACTGTGTATATATATATACTGTATACTCCGCTCTCACTGTGTATATATATATATATACTGTATACTCCGCTCTCACTGTGTATATATATATATATACTGTATACTCCACTCTCACTGTGTATATATATATATACTGTATACTCCGCTCTCACTGTGTATATATATATATATACTGTATACTCCGCTCTCACTGTGTATATATATATACTGTATACTCCGCTCTCACTGTGTATATATATATACTGTATACTCCGCTCTCACTGTGTATATATATATACTGTATACTCCGCTCTCACTGTGTATATATATATACTGTATACTCCGCTCTCACTGTGTATATATATATACTGTAAACTCCGCTCTCACTGTATATATATATACTGTATACTCCGCTCTCACTGTATATATATATATATACTGTATACTCCGCTCTCACTGTGTATATATATATACTGTATACTCCGCTCTCACTGTGTGTATATATATATATATATACTGTATACTCCGCTCTCACTGTGTATATATATATACTGTATACTCCGCTCTCACTGTGTATATATATATATATATATATATATATACTGTATACTCCGCTCACTGTATATATATATACTGTATACTCCGCTCTCACTGTGTATATATATATATACTGTATACTCCGCTCTCACTGTGTATATATATATACTGTATACTCCGCTCTCACTGTGTATATATATATATACTGTATACTCCGCTCTCACTGTGTGTATATATATATATACTGTATACTCCGCTCTCACTGTGTATATATATATACTGTATACTCCGCTCTCACTGTGTATATATATATATACTGTATACTCCGCTCTCACTGTGTATATATATATACTGTATACTCCGCTCTCACTGTGTATATATATATACTGTATACTCCGCTCTCACTGTGTATATATATATACTGTACACTCCGCTCTCACTGTGTATATATATATATATACTGTATACTCCACTCTCACTGTGTATATATATATATACTGTATACTCCGCTCTCACTGTGTATATATATATATATATATATATATACTGTATACTCCGCTCTCACTGTGTATATATATATATACTGTATACTCCGCTCTCACTGTGTATATATATATATATACTGTATACTCCGCTCTCACTGTGTATATATATATACTGTATACTCCGCTCTCACTGTATATATATACTGTATACTCCGCTCTCACTGTATATATATATATATACTGTATACTCCGCTCTCACTGTGTATATATATATACTGTATACTCCGCTCTCACTGTGTATATATATATATATACTGTATACTCCGCTCTCACTGTGTATATATATATATACTGTATACTCCGCTCTCACTGTGTATATATATATATACTGTATACTCCGCTCTCACTGTGTATATATATATATACTGTATACTCCGCTCTCACTGTGTATATATATATACTGTATACTCCGCTCTCACTGTGTATATATATATATACTGTATACTCCGCTCTCACTGTGTATATACATATATACTGTATACTCCGCTCTCACTGTGTATATATATATATATATATATATATACTGTATACTCCGCTCTCACTGTGTATATATATATATATACTGTATACTCCGCTCTCACTGTGTATATATATATACTGTACACTCCGCTCTCACTGTGTATATATATATATATACTGTATACTCCGCTCTCACTGTGTATATATATATACTGTATACTCCGCTCTCACTGTGTATATATATATATACTGTATACTCCGCTCTCACTGTGTATATATATATATATACTGTATACTCCGCTCTCACTGTGTATATATATATACTGTATACTCCGCTCTCACTGTGTATATATATATACTGTATACTCCGCTCTCACTGTGTATATATATATATATATATATATATACTGTATACTCCGCTCTCACTGTGTATATATATATACTGTATACTCCGCTCTCACTGTGTATATATATATATATATATATATATACTGTATACTCCGCTCTCACTGTGTATATATATATATATACTGTATACTCCGCTCTCACTGTGTATATATATATATACTGTAAACTCCGCTCTCACTGTGTATATATATATACTGTATACTCCGCTCTCACTGTGTATATATATATATATATACTGTATACTCCGCTCTCACTGTGTATATATATATATATATATATACTGTATACTCCGCTCTCACTGTGTATATATATATACTGTATACTCCGCTCTCACTGTGTATATATATATATATACTGTATACTCCGCTCTCACTGTATATATATATACTGTATACTCCGCTCTCACTGTGTGTATATATATATACTGTATACTCCGCTCTCACTGTGTATATATATATACTGTATACTCCGCTCTCACTGTGTATATATATATACTGTACACTCCGCTCTCACTGTGTATATATATATATACTGTATACTCCGCTCTCACTGTGTATATATATATATACTGTATACTCCGCTCTCACTGTGTATATATATATACTGTATACTCCGCTCTCACTGTGTATATATATATACTGTACACTCCGCTCTCACTGTGTATATATATATATACTGTATACTCCGCTCTCACTGTGTGTATATATATATACTGTATACTCCGCTCTCACTGTGTATATATATATACCGTATACTCCGCTCTCACTGTGTATATATATATACTGTACACTCCGCTCTCACTGTGTATATATATATATACTGTATACTCCGCTCTCACTGTGTATATATATATATACTGTATACTCCGCTCTCACTGTGTATATATATATATACTGTATACTCCGCTCTCACTGTGTATATATATATATACTGTATACTCCGCTCTCACTGTGTATATATATATATATATATATATATATATATACTGTATACTCCGCTCTCACTGTGTATATATATATATATACTGTATACTCCGCTCTCACTGTGTATATATATATACTGTACACTCCGCTCTCACTGTGTATATATATATACTGTACACTCCGCTCTCACTGTGTATATATATATATATACTGTATACTCCGCTCTCACTGTGTATATATATATACTGTATACTCCGCTCTCACTGTGTATATATATATACTGTATACTCCGCTCTCACTGTGTATATATATATACTGTATACTCCGCTCTCACTGTATATATATATATATACTGTATACTCCGCTCTCACTGTGTATATATATATATACTGTATACTCCGCTCTCACTGTGTATATATATATATATACTGTATACTCCGCTCACTGTGTATATATATATACTGTATACTCCGCTCTCACTGTGTATATATATATATACTGTATACTCCGCTCTCACTGTGTATATATATATACTGTATACTCCGCTCTCACTGTGTATATATA
Source organism: Ranitomeya variabilis (assembly GCF_051348905.1). NCBI lineage: Eukaryota > Metazoa > Chordata > Amphibia > Anura > Dendrobatidae > Ranitomeya > Ranitomeya variabilis. The sequence goes on along the minus strand of NC_135232.1, from coordinate 1,714,895 downwards.
TATACTGTATACTCCGCTCTCACTGTGTATATATATATATACTGTATACTCCGCTCTCACTGTGTATATATATATATATATACTGTATACTCCGCTCTCACTGTATATATATATACTGTATACTCCGCTCTCACTGTGTATATATATATACTGTATACTCCGCTCTCACTGTGTATATATATATACTGTATACTCCGCTCTCACTGTGTATATATATATATATACTGTATACTCCGCTCTCACTGTGTATATATATATATATACTGTATACTCCACTCTCACTGTGTATATATATATATACTGTATACTCCGCTCTCACTGTGTATATATATATATATACTGTATACTCCGCTCTCACTGTGTATATATATATACTGTATACTCCGCTCTCACTGTGTATATATATATACTGTATACTCCGCTCTCACTGTGTATATATATATACTGTATACTCCGCTCTCACTGTGTATATATATATACTGTATACTCCGCTCTCACTGTGTATATATATATACTGTAAACTCCGCTCTCACTGTATATATATATACTGTATACTCCGCTCTCACTGTATATATATATATATACTGTATACTCCGCTCTCACTGTGTATATATATATACTGTATACTCCGCTCTCACTGTGTGTATATATATATATATATACTGTATACTCCGCTCTCACTGTGTATATATATATACTGTATACTCCGCTCTCACTGTGTATATATATATATATATATATATATACTGTATACTCCGCTCACTGTATATATATATACTGTATACTCCGCTCTCACTGTGTATATATATATATACTGTATACTCCGCTCTCACTGTGTATATATATATACTGTATACTCCGCTCTCACTGTGTATATATATATATACTGTATACTCCGCTCTCACTGTGTGTATATATATATATACTGTATACTCCGCTCTCACTGTGTATATATATATACTGTATACTCCGCTCTCACTGTGTATATATATATATACTGTATACTCCGCTCTCACTGTGTATATATATATACTGTATACTCCGCTCTCACTGTGTATATATATATACTGTATACTCCGCTCTCACTGTGTATATATATATACTGTACACTCCGCTCTCACTGTGTATATATATATATATACTGTATACTCCACTCTCACTGTGTATATATATATACTGTATACTCCGCTCTCACTGTGTATATATATATATATACTGTATACTCCACTCTCACTGTGTATATATATATACTGTATACTCCGCTCTCACTGTGTATATATATATACTGTACACTCCGCTCTCACTGTGTATATATATATATATACTGTATACTCCGCTCTCACTGTGTATATATATATATATATATATATATACTGTATACTCCGCTCTCACTGTGTATATATATATATACTGTATACTCCGCTCTCACTGTGTATATATATATATATACTGTATACTCCGCTCTCACTGTGTATATATATATACTGTATACTCCGCTCTCACTGTATATATATACTGTATACTCCGCTCTCACTGTATATATATATATATACTGTATACTCCGCTCTCACTGTGTATATATATATACTGTATACTCCGCTCTCACTGTGTATATATATATATATACTGTATACTCCGCTCTCACTGTGTATATATATATATACTGTATACTACGCTCTCACTGTGTATATATATATACTGTATACTCCGCTCTCACTGTGTATATATATATATACTGTATACTCCGCTCTCACTGTGTATATATATATACTGTATACTCCGCTCTCACTGTGTATATATATATATACTGTATACTCCGCTCTCACTGTGTATATACATATATACTGTATACTCCGCTCTCACTGTGTATATATATATATATATATATATATACTGTATACTCCGCTCTCACTGTGTATATATATATATATACTGTATACTCCGCTCTCACTGTGTATATATATATACTGTACACTCCGCTCTCACTGTGTATATATATATATATACTGTATACTCCGCTCTCACTGTGTATATATATATACTGTATACTCCGCTCTCACTGTGTATATATATATATACTGTATACTCCGCTCTCACTGTGTATATATATATATATACTGTATACTCCGCTCTCACTGTGTATATATATATACTGTATACTCCGCTCTCACTGTGTATATATATATACTGTATACTCCGCTCTCACTGTGTATATATATATATATATATATATATACTGTATACTCCGCTCTCACTGTGTATATATATATATACTGTAAACTCCGCTCTCACTGTGTATATATATATACTGTATACTCCGCTCTCACTGTGTATATATATATATATATACTGTATACTCCGCTCTCACTGTGTATATATATATATATATATATATACTGTATACTCCGCTCTCACTGTGTATATATATATACTGTATACTCCGCTCTCACTGTGTATATATATATATATACTGTATACTCCGCTCTCACTGTATATATATATACTGTATACTCCGCTCTCACTGTGTGTATATATATATACTGTATACTCCGCTCTCACTGTGTATATATATATACTGTATACTCCGCTCTCACTGTGTATATATATATACTGTACACTCCGCTCTCACTGTGTATATATATATATACTGTATACTCCGCTCTCACTGTGTATATATATATATACTGTATACTCCGCTCTCACTGTGTATATATATATATACTGTATACTCCGCTCTCACTGTGTATATATATATACTGTACACTCCGCTCTCACTGTGTATATATATATATACTGTATACTCCGCTCTCACTGTGTGTATATATATATACTGTATACTCCGCTCTCACTGTGTATATATATATACCGTATACTCCGCTCTCACTGTGTATATATATATACTGTACACTCCGCTCTCACTGTGTATATATATATATACTGTATACTCCGCTCTCACTGTGTATATATATATATACTGTATACTCCGCTCTCACTGTGTATATATATATATACTGTATACTCCGCTCTCACTGTGTATATATATATATACTGTATACTCCGCTCTCACTGTGTATATATATATATATATATATATATATATATATATATATACTGTATACTCCGCTCTCACTGTGTATATATATATATATATACTGTATACTCCGCTCTCACTGTGTATATATATATACTGTACACTCCGCTCTCACTGTGTATATATATATACTGTACACTCCGCTCTCACTGTGTATATATATATATATACTGTATACTCCGCTCTCACTGTGTATATATATATACTGTATACTCCGCTCTCACTGTGTATATATATATATACTGTATACTCCGCTCTCACTGTGTATATATATATATATACTGTATACTCCGCTCTCACTGTGTATATATATATATACTGTATACTCCGCTCTCACTGTGTATATATATATACTGTATACTCCGCTCTCACTGTGTATATATATATATATATATATACTGTATACTCCGCTCTCACTGTGTATATATATATATACTGTATACTCCGCTCTCACTGTGTATATATATATACTGTATACTCCGCTCTCACTGTGTATATATATATATATATACTGTATACTCCGCTCTCACTGTGTATATATATATATATACTGTATACTCCGCTCTCACTGTGTATATATATATACTGTATACTCCGCTCTCACTGTGTATATATATATATATATACTGTATACTCCGCTCTCACTGTATATATATATACTGTATACTCCGCTCTCACTGTGTGTATATATATATATACTGTATACTCCGCTCTCACTGTGTATATATATATACTGTATACTCCGCTCTCACTGTGTATATATATATATACTGTACACTCCGCTCTCACTGTGTATATATATATATACTGTATACTCCGCTCTCACTGTGTATATATATATATATACTGTATACTCCGCTCTCACTGTGTATATATATATACTGTATACTCCGCTCTCACTGTGTATATATATATACTGTATACTCCGCTCTCACTGTGTATATATATATATATACTGTATACTCCGCTCTCCCTGTGTATATATATATACTGTATACTCCGCTCTCACTGTGTATATATATATACTGTATACTCCGCTCTCACTGTGTATATATATATACTGTATACTCCGCTCTCACTGTGTATATATATATATATACTGTATACTCCGCTCTCACTGTGTATATATATATACTGTATACTCCGCTCTCACTGTGTATATATACTGTATACTCCGCTCTCACTGTGTATATATATATATACTGTATACTCCGCTCTCACTGTGTATATATATATATATATATATACTGTATACTCCGCTCTCACTGTGTATATATATATATATATACTGTATACTCCGCTCTCACTGTGTATATATATATACTGTATACTCCGCTCTCACTGTGTATATATATATACTGTATACTCCGCTCTCACTGTGTATATATATATATATATATACTGTATACTCCGCTCTCACTGTGTATATATATATATACTGTATACTCCGCTCTCACTGTGTATATATATATACTGTACACTCCGCTCTCACTGTGTATATATATATATACTGTATACTCCGCTCTCACTGTGTATATATATATATATATATATATATATATATATATATACTGTATACTCCGCTCTCACTGTGTATATATATATACTGTATACTCCGCTCTCACTGTGTATATATATATATACTGTATACTCCGCTCTCACTGTGTATATATATATACTGTATACTCCGCTCTCACTGTGTATATATATATACTGTATACTCCGCTCTCACTGTGTATATATATATACTGTATACTCCGCTCTCACTGTGTATATATATATATATACTGTATACTCCACTCTCACTGTGTATATATATATATACTGTATACTCCGCTCTCACTGTGTATATATATATATATATATATACTGTATACTCCGCTCTCACTGTGTATATATATATACTGTATACTCCGCTCACTGTGTATATATATATACTGTATACTCCGCTCTCACTGTGTATATATATATACTGTATACTCCGCTCTCACTGTGTATATATATATATATACTGTATACTCCGCTCTCACTGTGTATATATATATATATATATACTGTATACTCCGCTCTCACTGTGTATATATATATACTGTATACTCCGCTCTCACTGTGTATATATATATATATACTGTATACTCCGCTCTCACTGTGTATATATATATATACTGTATACTCCGCTCTCACTATGTATATATATATATACTGTATACTCCGCTCTCACTGTGTATATATATATATATATACTGTATACTCCGCTCTCACTGTGTATATATATATATACTGTATACTCCGCTCTCACTGTGTATATATATATATACTGTATACTCCGCTCTCACTGTGTATATATATATATACTGTATACTCCGCTCTCACTGTGTATATATATATACTGTATACTCCGCTCTCACTGTGTATATATATATATATATACTGTATACTCCGCTCTCACTGTGTATATATATATATACTGTATACTCCGCTCTCACTGTATATATATATATATATATACTGTATACTCCGCTCTCACTGTGTATATATATATATATACTGTATACTCCGCTCTCACTGTGTATATATATATATATATACTGTATACTCCGCTCTCACTGTATATATATATACACTGTATACTCCGCTCTCACTGTGTATATATATATATACTGTATACTCCGCTCTCACTGTGTATATATATATATACTGTATACTCCGCTCTCACTGTGTATATATATATATACTGTATACTCCGCTCTCACTGTGTATATATATATATACTGTATACTCCGCTCTCACTGTGTATATATATATACTGTATACTCCGCTCTCACTGTATATATATATATATTGTATACTCCGCTCTCACTGTGTATATATATATACTGTATACTCCGCTCTCACTGTGTATATATATATATACTGTATACTCCGCTCTCACTGTATATATATATACTGTATACTCCGCTCTCACTGTGTATATATATATATACTGTATACTCCGCTCTCACTGTATATATATATACTGTATACTCCGCTCTCACTGTGTGTATATATATATACTGTACACTCCGGTCTCACTGTGTATATATATATATACTGTATACTCCGCTCTCACTGTGTATATATATATACTGTATACTCCGCTCTCACTGTGTGTATATATACTGTATGCTCCGCTCTCACTGTGTATATATATATATACTGTATACTCCGCTCTGTGTATATATATATATACTGTATACTCCGCTCTCACTGTATATATATATATATACTGTATACTCCGCTCTCACTGTGTGTATATATATACTGTATACTCCGCTCTCACTGTATATATATATATACTGTATACTCCGCTCTCACTATATATATATATATATATACTGTATACTCCGCTCTCACTGTGTATATATATACTGTATACTCCGCTCTCACTGTGTATATATATATATATATATATACTGTATACTCCGCTCTCACTGTGTATATATATATATACTGTATACTCCGCTCTCACTGTGTATATATATATATATATATATACTGTATACTCCGCTCTCACTGTGTATATATATATATACTGTATACTCCGCTCTCACTGTGTATATATATATACTGTATACTCCGCTCTCACTGTGTATATATATATACTGTATACTCCGCTCTCACTGTGTATATATATATATATATATACTGTATACTCCGCTCTCACTGTGTATATATATATATATACTGTATACTCCGCTCTCCCTGTATATATATATATATACTGTATACTCCGCTCTCACTGTGTGTATATATATACTGTATACTCCGCTCTCACTGTGTATATATATATATACTGTATACTCCGCTCTCACTGTATATATATATATATACTGTATACTCCGCTCTCCCTGTATATATATATATATACTGTATACTCCGCTCTCACTGTGTATATATATATATATATACTGTATTCTCCGCTCTCACTGTGTATATATATATATATATATACTGTATACTCCGCTCTCACTGTGTATATATATATATATATATATACTGTATACTCCGCTCTCACTGTATATATATATATATACTGTATACTCCGCTCTCCCTGTATATATATATACTGTATACTCCGCTCTCCCTGTATATATATATATATACTGTATACTCCGCTCTCACTGTGTATATATATATATATATACTGTATACTCCGCTCTCACTGTGTATATATATATATACTGTATACTCCGCTCTCACTGTGTATATATATATACTGTACACTCCGCTCTCACTGTGTATATATATATATATATATATATATATACTGTATACTCCGCTCTCACTGTGTATATATATATACTGTATACTCCGCTCTCACTGTGTATATATATATATACTGTATACTCCGCTCTCACTGTGTATATATATATATATATACTGTATACTCCGCTCTCACTGTATATATATATACTGTATACTCCGCTCTCACTGTGTATATATATATATACTGTATACTCCGCTCTCAATGTGTATATATATATATATACTGTATACTCCGCTCTCACTGTGTATATATATATACTGTATACTCCGCTCTCACTGTATATATATATATATACTGTATACTCCGCTCTCACTGTGTATATATATATATACTGTATACTCCGCTCTCACTGTGTATATATATATATATATATACTGTATACTCCGCTCTCACTGTGTATATATATATACTGTACACTCCGCTCTCACTGTGTATATATATATATACTGTATACTCCGCTCTCACTGTGTATATATATATATACTGTATACTCCGCTCTCACTGTGTATATATATATATATATACTGTATACTCCGCTCTCACTGTGTATATATATATACTGTATACTCCGCTCTCACTGTGTATATATATATACTGTATACTCCGCTCTCACTGTATATATATATATATACTGTATACTCCGCTCTCACTGTATATATATATATATACTGTATACTCCGCTCTCACTGTGTATATATATATATACTGTATACTCCGCTCTCACTGTGTATATATATATATATACTGTATACTCCGCTCTCACTGTGTATATATATATACTGTATACTCCGCTCTCACTGTGTATATATATATATATATATATATATATATATATATATATACTGTATACTCCGCTCTCACTGTGTATATATATATATACTGTATACTCCGCTCTCACTGTGTATATATATATATATACTGTATACTCCGCTCTCACTGTGTATATATATATACTGTATACTCCGCTCTCACTGTGTATATATATATATATATATATATATATATATATATATATACTGTATACTCCGCTCTCACTGTGTATATATATATATACTGTATACTCCGCTCTCACTGTGTATATATATATACTGTATACTCCGCTCTCACTGTGTATATATATATACTGTATACTCCGCTCTCACTGTGTATATATATATATACTGTATACTCCGCTCTCACTGTGTATATATATATACTGTATACTCCGCTCTCACTGTGTATATATATATATACTGTATACTCCGCTCTCACTGTGTATATACACTCACCGGCCACTTTATTAGGTACACCATGCTAGTAACGGGTTGGACCCCCTTTTGCCTTCAGAACTGCCTCAATTCTTCGTGGCATAGATTCAACAAGGTGCTGGAAGCATTCCTCAGAGATTTTGGTCCATATTGACATGATGGCATCACACAGTTGCCGCAGATTTGTCGGCTGCACATCCCAAAGATGCTCCATACAAGGCAGGATGGATCCATGCTTTCATGTTGTTTACGCCAAATTCTGACCCTACCATCCGAATGTCGCAGCAGAAATCGAGACTCATCAGACCAAGCAACGTTTTTCCAATCTTCTACTGTCCAATTTCGATGAGCTTGTACAAATTGTAGCCTCAGTTTCCTGTTCTTAGCTGAAAGGAGTGGTACCCGGTGTGGTCTTCTGCTGCTGTAGCCCATCTGCCTCAAAGTTCGACGCACTGTGCGTTCAGAGATGCTCTTAGGCCTACCTTGGTTGTAACGGGTGGCGATTTGAGTCACTGTTGCCTTTCTATCAGCTCGAACCAGTCTGCCCATTCTCCTCTGACCTCTGGCATCAACAAGGCATTTCCGCCCACAGAACTGCCGCTCACTGGATTTTTTTTCTTTTTTGGACCATTCTCTGTAAACCCTAGAGATGGTTGTGCGTGAAAATCCCAGTAGATCAGCAGTTTCTGAAATACTCAGACCAGCCCTTCTGGCACCAACAACCATGCCACGTTCAAAGGCACTCAAATCACCTTTCTTCCCCATACTGATGCTCGGTTTGAACTGCAGGAGATTGTCTTGACCATGTCTACATGCCTAAATGCACTGAGTTGCCGCCATGTGATTGGCTGATTAGAAATTAAGTGTTAACAAGAAGTTGGACAGGTGTACCTAATAAAGTGGCCGGTGAGTGTATATATATACTGTATACTCCGCTCTCACTGTGTATATATATATATATATATATATACTGTATACTCCGCTCTCACTGTGTATATATATATATATATACTGTATACTCCGCTCTCACTGTGTATATATATATATACTGTATACTCCGCTCTCACTGTGTATATATATATACTGTATACTCCGCTCTCCCTGTGTATATATATATACTGTATACTCCGCTCTCACTGTGTATATATATATATATATACTGTATACTCCGCTCTCACTGTATATATATATATATATATATATATATATATATATACTGTATACTCCGCTCTCACTGTGTATATATATATATATATACTGTATACTCCGCTCTCACTGTGTATATATATATATACTGTATACTCCGCTCTCACTGTGTATATATATATATATACTGTATACTCCGCTCTCACTGTGTATATATATATATATACTGTATACTCCGCTCTCACTGTGTATATATATATATATACTGTATACTCCGCTCTCACTGTGTATATATATATATACTGTATACTCCGCTCTCACTGTGTATATATATATACTGTATACTCCGCTCTCACTGTGTATATATATATACTGTATACTCCGCTCTCACTGTATATATATATACTGTATACTCCGCTCTCACTGTATATATATATATACTGTATACTCCGCTCTCACTGTATATATATATATATACTGTATACTCCGCTCTCACTGTGTATATATATATATATATACTGTATACTCCGCTCTCACTGTGTATATATATATATATACTGTATACTCCGCTCTCACTGTGTATATATATATATATACTGTATACTCCGCTCTCACTGTGTATATATATATATATACTGTATACTCCGCTCTCACTGTGTATATATATATATATACTGTATACTCCGCTCTCACTGTGTATATATATATACTGTATACTCCGCTCTCACTGTGTATATATATATACTGTATACTCCGCTCTCACTGTGTATATATATATACTGTATACTCCGCTCTCACTGTATATATATATATATACTGTATACTCCGCTCTCACTGTGTATATATATATATATATATACTGTATACTCCGCTCTCACTGTATATATATATATATATATATACTGTATACTCCGCTCTCACTGTGTATATATATATATATACTGTATACTCCGCTCTCACTGTGTATATATATATATATATATACTGTATACTCCGCTCTCACTGTGTATATATATATATATACTGTATACTCCGCTCTCACTGTGTATATATATATATACTGTATACTCCGCTCTCACTGTGTATATATATATACTGTATACTCCGCTCTCACTGTGTATATATATATACTGTATACTCCGCTCTCACTGTGTATATATATATACTGTATACTCCGCTCTCACTGTGTATATATATATACTGTATACTCCGCTCTCACTGTATATATATATATACTGTATACTCCGCTCTCACTGTGTATATATATATACTGTATACTCCGCTCTCACTGTGTATATATATATATACTGTATACTCCGCTCTCACTGTGTGTATATATATATATACTGTATACTCCGCTCTCACTGTGTATATATATATATATACTGTATACTCCGCTCTCACTGTATATATATATATATATATACTGTATACTCCGCTCTCACTGTGTATATATATATATATATTGTATACTCCGCTCTCACTGTATATATATATATATATACTGTATACTCCGCTCTCACTGTGTATATATATATATACTGTATACTCCGCTCTCACTGTGTATATATATATATATATACTGTATACTCCGCTCTCACTGTGTATATATATATATATACTGTATACTCCGCTCTCACTGTGTATATATATATATATATTGTATACTCCACTCTCACTGTATATATATATATATACTGTATACTCCACTCTCACTGTATATATATATATACTGTATACTCCGCTCTCACTGTGTATATATATATATACTGTATACTCCGCTCTCACTGTATATATATATATACTGTATACTCCGCTCTCACTGTATATATATATATATACTGTATACTCCGCTCTCACTGTATATATATATATATATATACTGTATACTCCGCTCTCACTGTATATATATATATATACTGTATACTCCGCTCTCACTGTGTATATATATATATATACTGTATACTCCGCTCTCACTGTGTATATATATATATATATACTGTATACTCCGCTCTCACTGTGTATATATATATATATACTGTATACTCCGCTCTCACTGTGTATATATATATATACTGTATACTCCGCTCTCACTGTGTATATATATATACTGTATACTCCGCTCTCACTGTGTATATATATATATACTGTATACTCCGCTCTCACTGTGTATATATATATACTGTATACTCCGCTCTCACTGTGTATATATATATATACTGTATACTCCGCTCTCACTGTGTGTATATATATATATACTGTATACTCCGCTCTCACTGTGTATATATATATATATATACTGTATACTCCGCTCTCACTGTATATATATATATATATATATACTGTATACTCCGCTCTCACTGTATATATATATATACTGTATACTCCGCTCTCACTGTGTATATATATATACTGTATACTCCGCTCTCACTGTGTATATATACTGTATACTCCGCTCTCACTGTGTATATATATATACTGTATACTCCGCTCTCACTGTGTATATATATATACTGTATACTCCGCTCTCACTGTGTATATATATATACTGTATACTCCGCTCTCACTGTATATATATATATACTGTATACTCCGCTCTCACTGTGTATATATATATACTGTATACTCCGCTCTCACTGTGTATATATATATATACTGTATACTCCGCTCTCACTGTGTGTATATATATATATACTGTATACTCCGCTCTCACTGTGTATATATATATATATATATACTGTATACTCCGCTCTCACTGTATATATATATATATATATATATATATATACTGTATACTCCGCTCTCACTGTATATATATATATACTGTATACTCCGCTCTCACTGTGTATATATATATACTGTATACTCCGCTCTCACTGTGTATATATACTGTATACTCCGCTCTCACTGTGTATATATATATACTGTATACTCCGCTCTCACTGTTTATATATATATATATATATACTGTATACTCCGCTCTCACTGTATATATATATACTGTATACTCCGCTCTCACTGTGTATATATATATACTGTATACTCCGCTCTCACTGTGTATATATATATACTGTATACTCCGCTCTCACTGTGTATATATATATATACTGTATACTCCGCTCTCACTGTGTATATATATATACTGTATACTCCGCTCTCACTGTGTATATATATATATATATATACTGTATACTCCGCTCTCACTGTGTATATATATATATATATATATATACTGTATACTCCGCTCTCACTGTGTATATATATACTGTATACTCCGCTCTCACTGTGTATATATATATACAGTATACTCCGCTCTCACTGTGTATATATATATATATACTGTATACTCCGCTCTCACTGTGTATATATATATATATATATACTGTATACTCCGCTCTCACTGTGTATATATATATACTGTATACTCCGCTCTCACTGTGTATATATATATACTGTATACTCCGCTCTCACTGTGTATATATATATATATATATACTGTATACTCCGCTCTCACTGTGTATATATATATATATATATACTGTATACTCCGCTCTCACTGTGTATATATATATATATATATATATATATATATATACTGTATACTCCGCTCTCACTGTGTATATATATATATACTGTATACTCCGCTCTCACTGTGTATATATATATACTGTATACTCCGCTCTCACTGTGTATATATATATATATATATACTGTATACTCCGCTCTCACTGTGTATATATATATATATATATATATATATATATATATATATATATATATACTGTATACTCCGCTCTCACTGTGTATATATATATATACTGTATACTCCGCTCTCACTGTATATATATATACACTGTATACTCCGCTCTCACTGTGTATATATATATATACTGTATACTCCGCTCTCACTGTGTATATATATATATACTGTATACTCCGCTCTCACTGTGTATATATATATATATACTGTATACTCCGCTCTCACTGTGTATATATATATACTGTATACTCCGCTCTCACTGTGTATATATATATATATATACTGTATACTCCGCTCTCACTGTGTATATATATATACTGTATACTCCGCTCTCACTGTGTATATATATATACTGTATACTCCGCTCTCACTGTGTATATATATATACTGTATACTCCGCTCTCACTGTGTATATATATATATATATACTGTATACTCCGCTCTCACTGTGTATATATATATACTGTATACTCCGCTCTCACTGTATATATATATATACTGTATACTCCGCTCTCACTGTGTATATATATATACTGTATACTCCGCTCTCACTGTGTATATATATATATACTGTATACTCCGCTCTCACTGTGTGTATATATATATATACTGTATACTCCGCTCTCACTGTGTATATATATATATATACTGTATACTCCGCTCTCACTGTATATATATATATATATATACTGTATACTCCGCTCTCACTGTGTATATATATATATATATTGTATACTCCGCTCTCACTGTATATATATATATATATACTGTATACTCCGCTCTCACTGTGTATATATATATATACTGTATACTCCGCTCTCACTGTGTATATATATATATATATACTGTATACTCCGCTCTCACTGTGTATATATATATATATACTGTATACTCCGCTCTCACTGTGTATATATATATATATATTGTATACTCCACTCTCACTGTATATATATATATATACTGTATACTCCACTCTCACTGTATATATATATATACTGTATACTCCGCTCTCACTGTGTATATATATATATACTGTATACTCCGCTCTCACTGTATATATATATATACTGTATACTCCGCTCTCACTGTATATATATATATATACTGTATACTCCGCTCTCACTGTATATATATATATATATATACTGTATACTCCGCTCTCACTGTATATATATATATATACTGTATACTCCGCTCTCACTGTGTATATATATATATATACTGTATACTCCGCTCTCACTGTGTATATATATATATATATACTGTATACTCCGCTCTCACTGTGTATATATATATATATACTGTATACTCCGCTCTCACTGTGTATATATATATATACTGTATACTCCGCTCTCACTGTGTATATATATATACTGTATACTCCGCTCTCACTGTGTATATATATATATACTGTATACTCCGCTCTCACTGTGTATATATATATACTGTATACTCCGCTCTCACTGTGTATATATATATATACTGTATACTCCGCTCTCACTGTGTGTATATATATATATACTGTATACTCCGCTCTCACTGTGTATATATATATATATATACTGTATACTCCGCTCTCACTGTATATATATATATATATATATACTGTATACTCCGCTCTCACTGTATATATATATATACTGTATACTCCGCTCTCACTGTGTATATATATATACTGTATACTCCGCTCTCACTGTGTATATATACTGTATACTCCGCTCTCACTGTGTATATATATATACTGTATACTCCGCTCTCACTGTGTATATATATATACTGTATACTCCGCTCTCACTGTGTATATATATATACTGTATACTCCGCTCTCACTGTATATATATATATACTGTATACTCCGCTCTCACTGTGTATATATATATACTGTATACTCCGCTCTCACTGTGTATATATATATATACTGTATACTCCGCTCTCACTGTGTGTATATATATATATACTGTATACTCCGCTCTCACTGTGTATATATATATATATATATACTGTATACTCCGCTCTCACTGTATATATATATATATATATATATATATATACTGTATACTCCGCTCTCACTGTATATATATATATACTGTATACTCCGCTCTCACTGTGTATATATATATACTGTATACTCCGCTCTCACTGTGTATATATACTGTATACTCCGCTCTCACTGTGTATATATATATACTGTATACTCCGCTCTCACTGTTTATATATATATATATATATACTGTATACTCCGCTCTCACTGTATATATATATACTGTATACTCCGCTCTCACTGTGTATATATATATACTGTATACTCCGCTCTCACTGTGTATATATATATACTGTATACTCCGCTCTCACTGTGTATATATATATATACTGTATACTCCGCTCTCACTGTGTATATATATATACTGTATACTCCGCTCTCACTGTGTATATATATATATATATATAC
Source organism: Ranitomeya variabilis (assembly GCF_051348905.1). Taxonomy (NCBI): domain Eukaryota; kingdom Metazoa; phylum Chordata; class Amphibia; order Anura; family Dendrobatidae; genus Ranitomeya; species Ranitomeya variabilis. The sequence continues at coordinate 1,698,896 of NC_135232.1, read as the reverse complement.
TGTATACTCCGCTCTCACTGTGTATATATATATATATATATATATACTGTATACTCCGCTCTCACTGTGTATATATATACTGTATACTCCGCTCTCACTGTGTATATATATATACAGTATACTCCGCTCTCACTGTGTATATATATATATATACTGTATACTCCGCTCTCACTGTGTATATATATATATATATATACTGTATACTCCGCTCTCACTGTGTATATATATATACTGTATACTCCGCTCTCACTGTGTATATATATATACTGTATACTCCGCTCTCACTGTGTATATATATATATATATATACTGTATACTCCGCTCTCACTGTGTATATATATATATATATATACTGTATACTCCGCTCTCACTGTGTATATATATATATATATATATATATATATATATACTGTATACTCCGCTCTCACTGTGTATATATATATATACTGTATACTCCGCTCTCACTGTGTATATATATATACTGTATACTCCGCTCTCACTGTGTATATATATATATATATATACTGTATACTCCGCTCTCACTGTGTATATATATATATATATATATATATATATATATATATATATATATATATACTGTATACTCCGCTCTCACTGTGTATATATATATATACTGTATACTCCGCTCTCACTGTATATATATATACACTGTATACTCCGCTCTCACTGTGTATATATATATATACTGTATACTCCGCTCTCACTGTGTATATATATATATACTGTATACTCCGCTCTCACTGTGTATATATATATATATACTGTATACTCCGCTCTCACTGTGTATATATATATACTGTATACTCCGCTCTCACTGTGTATATATATATATATATACTGTATACTCCGCTCTCACTGTGTATATATATATACTGTATACTCCGCTCTCACTGTGTATATATATATACTGTATACTCCGCTCTCACTGTGTATATATATATACTGTATACTCCGCTCTCACTGTGTATATATATATATATATACTGTATACTCCGCTCTCACTGTATATATATATATACTGTATACTCCGCTCTCACTGTATATATATATACTGTATACTCCGCTCTCACTGTGTATATATATATACTGTATACTCCGCTCTCACTGTGTATATATATATACTGTATACTCCGCTCTCACTGTGTATATATATATACTGTATACTCCGCTCTCACTGTGTATATATATATATACTGTATACTCCGCTCTCACTGTGTATATATATATACTGTATACTCCGCTCTCACTGTATATATATATATACTGTATACTCCGCTCTCACTGTATATATATATATATATACTGTATACTCCGCTCTCACTGTATATATATATATACTGTATACTCCGCTCTCACTGTATATATATATATATACTGTATACTCCGCTCTCACTGTGTATATATATATATATATATATACTGCATACTCCGCTCTCACTGTGTATATATATATACTGTATACTCCGCTCTCACTGTATATATATATATACTGTATACTCCGCTCTCACTGTATATATATATATATACTGTATACTCCGCTCTCACTGTGTATATATATATACTGTATACTCCGCTCTCACTGTGTATATATATATACTGTATACTCCGCTCTCACTGTGTATATATATATACTGTATACTCCGCTCTCACTGTATATATATATATATACTGTATACTCCGCTCTCACTGTGTATATATATATATATACTGTATACTCCGCTCTCACTGTGTATATATATATATATACTGTATACTCCGCTCTCACTGTGTATATATATATACTGTATACTCCGCTCTCACTGTGTATATATATATATACTGTATACTCCGCTCTCACTGTGTATATATATATACTGTATACTCCGCTCTCACTGTGTATATATATATACTGTATACTCCGCTCTCACTGTGTATATATATATACTGTATACTCCGCTCTCACTGTGTATATATATATATACTGTATACTCCGCTCTCACTGTGTGTATATATATATATATATACTGTATACTCCGCTCTCACTGTATATATATATACTGTATACTCCGCTCTCACTGTGTATATATATATACTGTATACTCCGCTCTCACTGTGTATATATATATACTGTATACTCCGCTCTCACTGTGTATATATATATACTGTATACTCCGCTCTCACTGTGTATATATATATATATACTGTATACTCCGCTCTCACTGTGTATATATATATATATACTGTATATTCCACTCTCACTGTGTATATATATATATACTGTATACTCCGCTCTCACTGTGTATATATATATATATATACTGTATACTCCGCTCTCACTGTGTATATATATATACTGTATACTCCGCTCTCACTGTGTATATATATATACTGTATACTCCGCTCTCACTGTGTATATATATATATACTGTATACTCCGCTCTCACTGTGTATATATATATACTGTATACTCCGCTCTCACTGTGTATATATATATACTGTAAACTCCGCTCTCACTGTATATATATATACTGTATACTCCGCTCTCACTGTATATATATATATATACTGTATACTCCGCTCTCACTGTGTATATATATATACTGTATACTCCGCTCTCACTGTGTGTATATATATATATATACTGTATACTCCGCTCTCACTGTGTATATATATATATACTGTATACTCCGCTCTCACTGTGTATATATAAATATATATATATATACTGTATACTCCGCTCACTGTATATATATATACTGTATACTCCGCTCTCACTGTGTATATATATATATACTGTATACTCCGCTCTCACTGTGTATATATATATACTGTATACTCCACTCTCACTGTGTGTATATATATATATACTGTATACTCCGCTCTCACTGTGTATATATATATACTGTATACTCCGCTCTCACTGTGTATATATATATACTGTATACTCCGCTCTCACTGTGTATATATATATACTGTATACTCCGCTCTCACTGTGTATATATATATACTGTATACTCCGCTCTCACTGTGTATATATATATACTGTACACTCCGCTCTCACTGTGTATATATATATATATACTGTATACTCCACTCTCACTGTGTATATATATATACTGTATACTCCGCTCTCACTGTGTATATATATATATATATATATATATACTGTATACTCCGCTCTCACTGTGTATATATATATATATACTGTATACTCCGCTCTCACTGTGTATATATATATATATATACTGTATACTCCGCTCTCACTGTGTATATATATATACTGTATACTCCGCTCTCACTGTATATATATACTGTATACTCCGCTCTCACTGTATATATATATATATACTGTATACTCCGCTCTCACTGTGTATATATATATACTGTATACTCCGCTCTCACTGTGTATATATATATATATATATATATATACTGTATACTCCGCTCTCACTGTGTATATATATATATACTGTATACTCCGCTCTCACTGTGTATATATATATACTGTATACTCCGCTCTCACTGTGTATATATATATACTGTATACTCCGCTCTCACTGTGTATATATATATATACTGTATACTCCGCTCTCACTGTGTATATATATACTGTATACTCCACTCTCACTGTGTGTATATATATATATATACTGTATACTCCGCTCTCACTGTGTATATATATATACTGTATACTCCGCTCTCACTGTGTATATATATATACTGTATACTCCGCTCTCACTGTGTATATATATATACTGTATACTCCGCTCTCACTGTGTATATATATATACTGTATACTCCGCTCTCACTGTGTATATATATATACTGTACACTCCGCTCTCACTGTGTATATATATATATATACTGTATACTCCACTCTCACTGTGTATATATATATACTGTATACTCCGCTCTCACTGTGTATATATATATATATATATATATATATATATATATATATACTGTATACTCCGCTCTCACTGTGTATATATATATATACTGTATACTCCGCTCTCACTGTGTATATATATATATATATACTGTATACTCCGCTCTCACTGTATATATATACTGTATACTCCGCTCTCACTGTATATATATATATATACTGTATACTCCGCTCTCACTGTGTATATATATATACTGTATACTCCGCTCTCACTGTGTATATATATATATATATATATACTGTATACTCCGCTCTCACTGTGTATATATATATATACTGTATACTCCGCTCTCACTGTGTATATATATATACTGCATACTCCGCTCTCACTGTGTATATATATATACTGTATACTCCGCTCTCACTGTGTATATATATATATACTGTATACTCCGCTCTCACTGTGTATATATATATATACTGTATACTCCGCTCTCACTGTGTATATATATATATACTGTATACTCCGCTCTCACTGTGTATATATATATATATACTGTATACTCCGCTCTCACTGTGTATATATATATACTGTATACTCCGCTCTCACTGTGTATATATATATATATATATATATATATATATATATACTGTATACTCCGCTCTCACTGTGTATATATATATATACTGTATACTCCGCTCTCACTGTGTATATATATATACTGTACACTCCGCTCTCACTGTGTATATATATATACTGTATACTCCGCTCTCACTGTGTATATATATATACTGTATACTCCGCTCTCACTGTGTATATATATATATACTGTATACTCCGCTCTCACTGTGTATATATATATATATATACTGTATACTCCGCTCTCACTGTGTATATATATATACTGTATACTCCGCTCTCACTGTGTATATATATATATATATATATATATACTGTATACTCCGCTCTCACTGTGTATATATATATATACTGTATACTCCGCTCTCACTGTGTATATATATATACTGTATACTCCGCTCTCACTGTGTATATATATATATATACTGTATACTCCGCTCTCACTGTGTATATATATATATATACTGTATACTCCGCTCTCCCTGTGTATATATATATATATACTGTATACTCCGCTCTCACTGTGTATATATATATATATACTGTATACTCCGCTCTCACTGTGTATATATATATATACTGTATACTCCGCTCTCACTGTGTATATATATATACTGTATACTCCGCTCTCACTGTGTATATATATATATATATATATATACTGTATACTCCGCTCTCACTGTGTATATATATATATACTGTATACTCCGCTCTCACTGTGTATATATATATATATACTGTATACTCCGCTCTCACTGTGTATATATATATACTGTATACTCCGCTCTCACTGTGTATATATATATATATATACTGTATACTCCGCTCTCACTGTATATATATATACTGTATACTCCGCTCTCACTGTGTGTATATATATATATACTGTATACTCCGCTCTCACTGTGTATATATATATACTGTATACTCCGCTCTCACTGTGTATATATATATACTGTACACTCCGCTCTCACTGTGTATATATATATATATACTGTATACTCCGCTCTCACTGTGTATATATATATATATACTGTGTACTCCGCTCTCACTGTGTATATATATATATATATATACTGTATACTCCGCTCTCACTGTGTATATATATATACTGTACACTCCGCTCTCACTGTGTATATATATATATACTGTATACTCCGCTCTCACTGTGTGTATATATATATACTGTATACTCCGCTCTCACTGTGTATATATATATACCGTATACTCCGCTCTCACTGTGTATATATATATACTGTACACTCCGCTCTCACTGTGTATATATATATATACTGTATACTCCGCTCTCACTGTGTATATATATATATACTGTATACTCCGCTCTCACTGTGTATATATATATATACTGTATACTCCGCTCTCACTGTGTATATATATATACTGTATACTCCGCTCTCACTGTGTATATATATATATATATATATATATATACTGTATACTCCGCTCTCACTGTGTATATATATATATATACTGTATACTCCGCTCTCACTGTGTATATATATATACTGTACACTCCGCTCTCACTGTGTATATATATATATATACTGTATACTCCGCTCTCACTGTGTATATATATATACTGTATACTCCGCTCTCACTGTGTATATATATATATACTGTATACTCCGCTCTCACTGTGTATATATATATATATACTGTATACTCCGCTCTCACTGTGTATATATATATATATACTGTATACTCCGCTCTCACTGTGTATATATATATACTGTATACTCCGCTCTCACTGTGTATATATATATATATATATATATATATACTGTATACTCCGCTCTCACTGTGTATATATATATATACTGTATACTCCGCTCTCACTGTGTATATATATATATATACTGTATACTCCGCTCTCACTGTGTATATATATATACTGTATACTCCGCTCTCACTGTGTATATATATATATATATATATACTGTATACTCCGCTCTCACTGTATATATATATATACTGTATACTCCGCTCTCACTGTGTATATATATATATACTGTATACTCCGCTTTCACTGTGTATATATATATATACTGTATACTCCGCTCTCACTGTGTATATATATATATATACTGTATACTCCGCTCTCACTGTGTATATATATATACTGTATACTCCGCTCTCACTGTGTATATATATATATATATACTGTATACTCCGCTCTCACTGTATATATATATACTGTATACTCCGCTCTCACTGTGTGTATATATATATACTGTATACTCCGCTCTCACTGTGTATATATATATACTGTATACTCCGCTCTCACTGTGTATATATATATACTGTACACTCCGCTCTCACTGTGTATATATATATATACTGTATACTCCGCTCTCACTGTGTATATATATATATACTGTATACTCCGCTCTCACTGTGTATATATATATACTGTATACTCCGCTCTCACTGTGTATATATATATACTGTATACTCCGCTCTCACTGTATATATATATATATTGTATACTCCGCTCTCACTGTGTATATATATATACTGTATACTCCGCTCTCACTGTGTATATATACTGTATACTCCGCTCTCACTGTGTATATATATATATATACTGTATACTCCGCTCTCACTGTGTATATATATATATATACTGTATACTCCGCTCTCACTGTGTATATATATATATATATATATATACTGTATACTCCGCTCTCACTGTGTATATATATATACTGTATACTCCGCTCTCACTGTGTATATATATATACTGTATACTCCGCTCTCACTGTGTATATATATATATATATATACTGTATACTCCGCTCTCACTGTGTATATATATATATACTGTATACTCCGCTCTCACTGTGTATATATATATACTGTACACTCCGCTCTCACTGTGTATATATATATACTGTATACTCCGCTCTCACTGTATATATATATACTGTATACTCCGCTCTCACTGTGTATATATATATATATATATATATATATACTGTATACTCCGCTCTCACTGTGTATATATATATATACTGTATACTCCGCTCTCACTGTGTATATATATATACTGTATACTCCGCTCTCACTGTGTATATATATATACTGTATACTCCGCTCTCACTGTGTATATATATATATATACTGTATACTCCACTCTCACTGTGTATATATATATATACTGTATACTCCGCTCTCACTGTGTATATATATATATATATATATATATATATATATATATATATATATACTGTATACTCCGCTCTCACTGTGTATATATATATACTGTATACTCCGCTCTCACTGTGTATATATATATATACTGTATACTCCGCTCTCACTGTGTATATATATATATATACTGTATACTCCGCTCTCACTGTGTATATATATATATATATACTGTATACTCCGCTCTCACTGTGTATATATATATATATACTGTATACTCCGCTCTCACTGTGTATATATATATATATACTGTATACTCCGCTCTCACTGTGTATATATATATATACTGTATACTCCGCTCTCACTGTGTATATATATATATACTGTATACTCCGCTCTCACTGTGTATATATATATATATACTGTATACTCCGCTCTCACTGTATATATATATATACTGTACACTCCGCTCTCACTGTGTATATATATATATACTGTATACTCCGCTCTCACTGTGTATATATATATATACTGTATACTCCGCTCTCACTGTGTATATATATATATACTGTATACTCCGCTCTCACTGTGTATATATATATATACTGTATACTCCGCTCTCACTGTGTATATATATATATATATATACTGTATACTCCGCTCTCACTGTGTATATATATATATACTGTATACTCCGCTCTCACTGTATATATATATATATATACTGTATACTCCGCTCTCACTGTGTATATATATATATATACTGTATACTCCGCTCTCACTGTGTATATATATATACTGTATACTCCGCTCTCACTGTGTATATATATATACTGTATACTCCGCTCTCACTGTATATATATATATATTGTATACTCCGCTCTCACTGTGTATATATATATACTGTATACTCCGCTCTCACTGTGTATATATATATATACTGTATACTCCGCTCTCACTGTATATATATATATATTGTATACTCCGCTCTCACTGTGTATATATATATACTGTATACTCCGCTCTCACTGTGTATATATATATATATACTGTATACTCCGCTCTCACTGTGTATATATATATATACTGTATACTCCGCTCTCACTGTGTATATATATATACTGTATACTCCGCTCTCACTGTGTATATATATATACTGTATACTCCGCTCTCACTGTGTGTATATATATATATACTGTACACTCCGCTCTCACTGTGTATATATATATATACTGTATACTCCGCTCTCACTGTGTATATATATATACTGTATACTCCGCTCTCACTGTGTGTATATATATACTGTATACTCCGCTCTCACTGTGTATATATATACTGTATACTCCGCTCTGTGTATATATATATATATACTGTATACTCCGCTCTCACTGTATATATATATATATACTGTATACTCCGCTCTCACTGTGTGTATATATATACTGTATACTCCGCTCTCACTGTATATATATATATACTGTATACTCCGCTCTCACTATATATATATATATATATATATACTGTATACTCCGCTCTCACTGTGTATATATATACTGTATACTCCGCTCTTACTGTGTATATATATATATATACTGTATACTCCGCTCTCACTGTGTATATATATATACTGTATACTCCGCTCTCACTGTGTATATATATATATACTGTATACTCCGCTCTCACTGTGTATATATATATACTGTATACTCCGCTCTCACTGTGTATATATATATACTGTATACTCCGCTCTCACTGTGTATATATATATATATATACTGTATACTCCGCTCTCCCTGTGTATATATATATATACTGTATACTCCGCTCTCACTGTGTGTATATATATACTGTATACTCCGCTCTCACTGTGTATATATATATATACTGTATACTCCGCTCTCACTGTATATATATATATATACTGTATACTCCGCTCTCCCTGTATATATATATATATACTGTATACTCCGCTCTCACCGTGTATATATATATATATATATATACTGTATACTCCGCTCTCACTGTGTATATATATATATATATACTGTATACTCCGCTCTCACTGTGTATATATATATATATATATATATATATATATATATACTGTATACTCCGCTCTCACTGTATATATATATATATACTGTATACTCCGCTCTCCCTGTATATATATATACTGTATACTCCGCTCTCCCTGTATATATATATATATATATACTGTATACTCCGCTCTCACTGTGTATATATATATATACTGTATACTCCGCTCTCCCTGTATATATATATACTGTATACTCCGCTCTCCCTGTATATATATATATATATACTGTATACTCCGCTCTCCCTGTATATATATATATATATATATACTGTATACTCCGCTCTCACTGTGTATATATATATATATATACTGTATACTCCGCTCTCACTGTGTATATATATATACTGTACACTCCGCTCTCACTGTGTATATATATATATATATATATACTGTATACTCCGCTCTCACTGTGTATATATATATACTGTATACTCCGCTCTCACTGTGTATATATATATATACTGTATACTCCGCTCTCACTGTGTATATATATATATATATACTGTATACTCCGCTCTCACTGTATATATATATATACTGTATACTCCGCTCTCACTGTGTATATATATATATACTGTATACTCCGCTCTCACTGTGTATATATATATATACTGTATACTCCGCTCTCACTGTGTATATATATATATATACTGTATACTCCGCTCTCACTGTGTATATATATATACTGTATACTCCGCTCTCACTGTGTATATATATATATACTGTATACTCCGCTCTCACTGTATATATATATATATATACTGTATACTCCGCTCTCACTGTATATATATATATATACTGTATACTCCGCTCTCACTGTGTATATATATATATACTGTATACTCCGCTCTCACTGTGTATATATATATATATATACTGTATACTCCGCTCTCACTGTGTATATATATATACTGTACACTCCGCTCTCACTGTGTATATATATATATATACTGTACACTCCGCTCTCACTGTGTATATATATATATATACTGTACACTCCGCTCTCACTGTGTATATATATATACTGTATACTCCGCTCTCACTGTGTATATATATATATACTGTATACTCCGCTCTCACTGTATATATATATATATATACTGTATACTCCGCTCTCACTGTATATATATATATATACTGTATACTCCGCTCTCACTGTGTATATATATATATACTGTATACTCCGCTCTCACTGTGTATATATATATATATATATACTGTATACTCCGCTCTCACTGTGTATATATATATACTGTACACTCCGCTCTCACTGTGTATATATATATATACTGTATACTCCGCTCTCACTGTGTATATATATATATACTGTATACTCCGCTCTCACTGTGTATATATATATATATATACTGTATACTCCGCTCTCACTGTGTATATATATATACTGTATACTCCGCTCTCACTGTGTATATATATATACTGTATACTCCGCTCTCACTGTATATATATATATATATACTGTATACTCCGCTCTCACTGTATATATATATATACTGTATACTCCGCTCTCACTGTATATATATATATATATACTGTATACTCCACTCTCACTGTGTATATATATATATATATATATACTGTATACTCCGCTCTCACTGTATATATATATATATACTGTATACTCCGCTCTCACTGTGTATATATATATATATATACTGTATACTCCGCTCTCACTGTGTATATATATATACTGTATACTCCGCTCTCACTGTGTATATATATATATATATATATATATATATATATATATATATACTGTATACTCCGCTCTCACTGTGTATATATATATATACTGTATACTCCGCTCTCACTGTGTATATATATATACTGTATACTCCGCTCTCACTGTGTATATATATATACTGTATACTCCGCTCTCACTGTGTATATATATATATACTGTATACTCCGCTCTCACTGTGTATATATATATACTGTATACTCCGCTCTCACTGTGTATATATATATATACTGTATACTCCGCTCTCACTGTGTATATATATATACTGTATACTCCGCTCTCACTGTGTATATATATATATACTGTATACTCCGCTCTCACTGTGTATATATATATATACTGTATACTCCGCTCTCACTGTGTATATATATATATATATATATACTGTATACTCCGCTCTCACTGTGTATATATATATATATACTGTATACTCCGCTCTCACTGTGTATATATATATATACTGTATACTCCGCTCTCACTGTGTATATATATATACTGTATACTCCGCTCTCACTGTGTATATATATATATATATACTGTATACTCCGCTCTCACTGTATATATATATATATATATATATATATATATATATATATATATATACTGTATACTCCGCTCTCACTGTGTATATATATATATACTGTATACTCCACTCTCACTGTATATATATATATATATATATACTGTATACTCCGCTCTCACTGTGTATATATATATATACTGTATACTCCGCTCTCACTGTGTATATATATATATATACTGTATACTCCGCTCTCACTGTGTATATATATATATACTGTATACTCCGCTCTCACTGTGTATATATATATACTGTATACTCCGCTCTCACTGTGTATATATATATACTGTATACTCCGCTCTCACTGTATATATATATACTGTATACTCCGCTCTCACTGTATATATATATATACTGTATACTCCGCTCTCACTGTATATATATATATATACTGTATACTCCGCTCTCACTGTGTATATATATATATACTGTATACTCCGCTCTCACTGTGTATATATATATATATATACTGTATACTCCGCTCTCACTGTATATATATATATATATACTGTATACTCCGCTCTCACTGTGTATATATATATATATACTGTATACTCCGCTCTCACTGTGTATATATATATATATACTGTATACTCCGCTCTCACTGTGTATATATATATATACTGTATACTCCGCTCTCACTGTGTATATATATATACTGTATACTCCGCTCTCACTGTGTATATATATATACTGTATACTCCGCTCTCACTGTGTATATATATATACTGTATACTCCGCTCTCACTGTATATATATATATATATACTGTATACTCCGCTCTCACTGTGTATATATATATATATATACTGTATACTCCGCTCTCACTGTATATATATATATATACTGTATACTCCGCTCTCACTGTGTATATATATATATATATACTGTATACTCCGCTCTCACTGTGTATATATATATATATATACTGTATACTCCGCTCTCACTGTGTATATATATATATATACTGTATACTCCGCTCTCACTGTGTATATATATATATACTGTATACTCCGCTCTCACTGTGTATATATATATACTGTATACTCCGCTCTCACTGTGTATATATATATACTGTATACTCCGCTCTCACTGTGTATATATATATACTGTATACTCCGCTCTCACTGTGTATATATATATACTGTATACTCCGCTCTCACTGTATATATATATATACTGTATACTCCGCTCTCACTGTGTATATATATATACTGTATACTCCGCTCTCACTGTGTATATATATATATACTGTATACTCCGCTCTCACTGTGTGTATATATATATATATACTGTATACTCCGCTCTCACTGTGTATATATATATATATACTGTATACTCCGCTCTCACTGTATATATATATATATATATATACTGTATACTCCGCTCTCACTGTGTATATATATATATATATTGTATACTCCGCTCTCACTGTATATATATATATATACTGTATACTCCGCTCTCACTGTGTATATATATATATACTGTATACTCCGCTCTCACTGTGTATATATATATATATATACTGTATACTCCGCTCTCACTGTGTATATATATATATATACTGTATACTCCGCTCTCACTGTGTATATATATATATATATTGTATACTCCGCTCTCACTGTGTATATATATATACTGTATACTCCGCTCTCACTGTATATATATATATATACTGTATACTCCGCTCTCACTGTGTATATATATATATATACTGTATACTCCGCTCTCACTGTGTATATATATATATACTGTATACTCCGCTCTCACTGTGTATATATATATATATTGTATACTCCACTCTCACTGTATATATATATATATATACTGTATACTCCACTCTCACTGTATATATATATATACTGTATACTCCGCTCTCACTGTGTATATATATATACTGTATACTCCGCTCTCACTGTATATATATATATACTGTATACTCCGCTCTCACTGTATATATATATATATATATATACTGTATACTCCGCTCTCACTGTGTATATATATATATATATACTGTATACTCCGCTCTCACTGTATATATATATATATATACTGTATACTCCGCTCTCACTGTGTATATATATATATATACTGTATACTCCGCTCTCACTGTGTATATATATATATATATACTGTATACTCCGCTCTCACTGTGTATATATATATATATACTGTATACTCCGCTCTCACTGTGTATATATATATATACTGTATACTCCGCTCTCACTGTGTATATATATATACTGTATACTCCGCTCTCACTGTGTATATATATATATACTGTATACTCCGCTCTCACTGTGTATATATATATACTGTATACTCCGCTCTCACTGTGTATATATATATACTGTATACTCCGCTCTCACTGTATATATATATATACTGTATACTCCGCTCTCACTGTGTATATATATATACTGTATACTCCGCTCTCACTGTGTATATATATATACTGTATACTCCGCTCTCACTGTGTATATATATATATACTGTATACTCCGCTCTCACTGTGTGTATATATATATATATACTGTATACTCCGCTCTCACTGTGTATATATATATATATACTGTATACTCCGCTCTCACTGTATATATATATATATATATATATACTGTATACTCCGCTCTCACTGTGTATATATATATACTGTATACTCCGCTCTCACTGTATATATATATATATATACTGTATACTCCGCTCTCACTGTATATATATATACTGTATACTCCGCTCTCACTGTATATATATATATATATATTGTATACTCCGCTCTCACTGTATATATATATATATATATACTGTATACTCCGCTCTCACTGTGTATATATATATATATATAGTATAATCCGCTCTCACTGTATATATATATATATACTGTATACTCCGCTCTCACTGTGTATATATATATATACTGTATACTCCGCTCTCACTGTGTATATATATATATATATTGTATACTCCACTCTCACTGTATATATATATATATATATACTGTATACTCCGCTCTCACTGTATATATATATATATATATATACTGTATACTCCGCTCTCACTGTGTATATATATATATATAGTATAATCCGCTCTCACTGTATATATATATATATACTGTATACTCCGCTCTCACTGTATATATATATATACTGTATACTCCGCTCTCACTGTGTATATATATATATATATATAGTATAATCCGCTCTCACTGTATATATATATACTGTATACTCCGCTCTCACTGTATATATATATATATACTGTATACTCCGCTCTCACTGTGTATATATATATATATATATATATACTGTATACTCCGCTCTCACTGTATATATATATATATACTCCGCTCTCACTGTGTATATATATATATACTGTATACTCCGCTCTCACTGTATATATATATATACTCCGCCCTCACTGTATATATATATATATATACTGTATACTCCGCTCTCACTGTGTATATATATATATATATATTGTATACTCCGCTCTCACTGTATATATATATATATATACTGTATACTCCGCTCTCACTGTGTATATATATATATACTGTATACTCCGCTCTCACTGTGTATATATATATATATACTGTATACTCCGCTCTCACTGTACATATATATATATATATATTGTATACTCCACTCTCACTGTATATATATATATATATATATATATATACTGTATACTCCGCCCTCACTGTATATATATATATATATATATATATACTGTATACTCCGCTCTCACTGTGTATATATATATATACTGTATACTCCGCTCTCACTGTGTATATATATATACTGTACACTCCGCTCTCACTGTGTGTATATATATATATACTGTATACTCCGCTCTCACTGTATATATATATATATATACTGTATACTCCGCTCTCACTGTGTATATATATATACTGTATACTCCGCTCTCACTGTGTATATATATATATACTGTATACTCCGCTCTCACTGTATATATATATATATACTGTATACTCCGCTCTCACTGTGTATATATATATATATATATATATATTGTATACTCCGCTCTCACTGTATATATATATATATACTGTATACTCCGCTCTCACTGTATATATATATATATACTGTATACTCCGCTCTCACTGTGTATATATATATATATATATATATATATTGTATACTCCGCTCTCACTGTATATATATATATATACTGTATACTCCGCTCTCACTGTGTATATATATACTGTATACTCCGCTCTCACTGTGTATATATATATATACTGTATACTCCGCTCTCACTGTGTATATATATATATACTGTATACTCCGCTCTCACTGTATATATATATATATACTGTATACTCCGCTCTCACTGTGTATATATATATATACTGTATACTCCGCTCTCACTGTATATATATATATATACTGTATACTCCGCTCTCACTGTATATATATATACTGTATACTCCGCTCTCACTGTGTATATATATATATACTGTATACTCCGCTCTCACTGTGTATATATATATATATATATACTGTATACTCCGCTCTCACTGTGTATATATATATACTGTATACTCCGCTCTCACTGTGTATATATATATATATACTGTATACTCCGCTCTCACTGTATATATATATATACTGTATACTCCGCTCTCACTGTGTATATATATATATACTGTATACTCCGCTCTCACTGTGTATATATATATATATTGTATACTCCGCTCTCACTGTATATATATATATATACTGTATACTCCGCTCTCACTGTGTATATATATATATACTGTATACTCCGCTCTCACTGTATATATATATATACTCCGCTCTCACTGTGTATATATATATACTCCGCCCTCACTGTATATATATATATATATACTGTATACTCCGCTCTCACTGTGTATATATATATACTGTATACTCCGCTCTCACTGTGTATATATATATACTGTATACTCCGCTCTCACTGTGTATATATATATACTGTATACTCCGCTCTCACTGTATATATATATACTGTATACTCCGCTCTCACTGTGTATATATATATACTGTATACTCCGCTCTCACTGTGTATATATATATACTGTATACTCCGCTCTCACTGTGTATATATATATATATATTGTATACTCCGCTCTCACTGTGTATATATATATATATACTGTATACTCCGCTCTCACTGTATATATATATATACTCCGCCCTCACTGTATATATATATATATATATATACTGTATACTCCGCTCTCACTGTGTATATATATATACTGTATACTCCGCTCTCACTGTGTATATATATATATACTGTATACTCCGCTCTCACTGTGTATATATATATATATACTGTATACTCCGCTCTCACTGTGTATATATATATATATTGTATACTCCACTCTCACTGTATATATATATATATATATACTGTATACTCCGCTCTCACTGTGTATATATATATATATACTGTATACTCCGCTCTCACTGTGTATATATATATATACTGTATACTCCGCTCTCACTGTATATATATATATATACTCCGCTCTCACTGTGTATATATATATATACTGTATACTCCGCTCTCACTGTATATATATATACTCCGCCCTCACTGTATATATATATATATATATACTGTATACTCCGCTCTCACTGTGTATATATATATACTGTATACTCCGCTCTCACTGTGTATATATATATATATACTGTATACTCCGCTCTCACTGTGTATATATATATACTGTATACTCCGCTCTCACTGTGTATATATATATATATACTGTATACTCCGCTCTCACTGTGTATATATATATATACTGTATACTCCGCTCTCACTGTATATATATATATACTCCGCCCTCACTGTATATATATATATATATATACTGTATACTCCGCTCTCACTGTGTATATATATATACTGTATACTCCGCTCTCACTGTGTATATATATATATACTGTATACTCCGCTCTCACTGTGTATATATATATATATGTATACTCCGCTCTCACTGTGTATATATATATATATACTGTATACTCCGCTCTCACTGTGTATATATATATACTGTATACTCCGCTCTCCCTGTGTATATATATATATACTGTATACTCCGCTCTCACTGTGTATATATATATACTGTATACTCCGCTCTCACTGTGTATATATATATACTGTATACTCCGCTCTCACTGTGTATATATATATATATATATACTGTATACTCCGCTCTCACTGTATATATATATATACTGTATACACCGCTCTCACTGTGTATATATATATATACTGTATACTCCGCTCACACAGTGTATATATATATACTGTATACTCCGCTCTCACTGTGTATATATATATACTGTATACTCCGCTCTCACTGTGTATATATATATATATATATACTGTATACTCCGCTCTCACTGTGTATATATATATATATATATACTGTATACTCCGCTCTCACTGTGTATATATATATACTGTATACTCCGCTCTCACTGTATATATATATATATACTGTATACTCCGCTCTCACTGTGTATATATATATACTGTATACTCCGCTCTCACTGTGTATATATATATACTGTAAACTCCGCTCTCACTGTGTATATATATATATATACTGTATACTCCGCTCTCACTGTATATATATATATATATACTGTATACTCCGCTCTCACTGTATATATATATACTGTATACTCCGCTCACACAGTGTATATATATATATACTGTATACTCCGCTCTCACTGTGTATATATATACACTGTATATTCCGCTCTCACTGTGTATATATATACACTGTATACTCCGCTCTCACTGTATATATATATACTGTATACTCCGCTCTCACTGTGTATATATATATACTGTATACTCCGCTCTCACTGTGTATATATATATACTGTATACTCCGCTCTCACTGTGTATATATATATATACTGTATACTCCGCTCTCACTGTGTATATATATATATACTGTATACTCCGCTCTCACTGTGTATATATATATATACTGTATACTCCGCTCTCACTGTGTATATATATATATACTGTATACTCCGCTCTCACTGTGTATATATATATATATATATATACTGTATACTCCGCTCTCACTGTATATATATATACTGTATACTCCGCTCTCACTGTGTATATATATATATACTGTATACTCCGCTCTCACTGTGTATATATATATATATATATATATACTGTATACTCCGCTCTCACTGTATATATATATACTGTATACTCCGCTCTCACTGTGTATATATATATACTGTATACTCCGCTCTCACTGTGTATATATATATATACTGTATACTCCGCTCTCACTGTGTATATATATATATACTGTATACTCCGCTCTCACTGTGTATATATATATACTGTATACTCCGCTCTCACTGTGTATATATATATACTGTATACTCCGCTCTCACTGTGTATATATATATATATACTGTATACTCCGCTCTCACTGTATATATATATACTGTATACTCCGCTCTCACTGTGTATATATATATATATATATACTGTATACTCCGCTCTCACTGTATATATATATATATACTGTACACTCCGCTCTCACTGTGTGTATATATATACTGTATACTCCGCTCTCACTGTGTATATATATATACTGTACACTCCGCTCTCACTGTGTGTATATATATACTGTATACTCCGCTCTCATTGTGTATATATATATATATATATACTGTACACTCCGCTCTCACTGTGTATATATATATATATATATATATATATATATATATACTGTATACTCCGCTCACTGTATATATATATACTGTATACTCCGCTCTCACTGTGTATATATATATATACTGTATACTCCGCTCTCACTGTGTATATATATATACTGTATACTCCGCTCTCACTGTGTATATATATATACTGTACACTCCGCTCTCACTGTGTGTATATATATACTGTATACTCCGCTCTCACTGTGTATATATATATACTGTATACTCCGCTCTCACTGTGTATATATACTGTATACTGTATACTCCGCACTCACTGTGTATATATATATATATACTGTATACTCCGCTCTCACTGTGTATATATATATACTGTATACTCCGCTCTCACTGTGTATATATATATATACTGTATACTCCGCTCTCACTGTGTATATATATATATATATACTGTATACTCCGCTCTCACTGTGTATATATATATATATACTGTATACTCTGCTCTCACTGTGTATATATATATACTGTATACTCCGCTCTCACTGTGTATATATATATATATACTGTATACTCCGCTCTCACTGTGTATATATATATACTGTATACTCCGCTCTCACTGTGTATATATATATACTGTACACTCCGCTCTCACTGTGTATATATATATACTGTATACTCCGCTCTCACTGTGTATATATATATACTGTATACTCCGCTCTCACTGTGTATATATATATATACTGTATACTCCGCTCTCACTGTGTATATATATATACTGTATACTCCGCTCTCACTGTATATATATATACTGTATACTCCGCTCACACAGTGTATATATATATACTGTATACTCCGCTCTCACTGTGTATATATATATATATATATATATATATATATACTGTATACTCCGCTCTCACTGTGTATATATATATACTGTATACTCCGCTCTCACTGTGTATATATATATACTGTACACTCCGCTCTCACTGTGTGTATATATATATACTGTGTACTCCGCTCTCACTGTGTATATATATATATATACTGTACACTCCGCTCTCACTGTGTATATATATACTGTATACTCCGCTCTCACTGTGTATATATATACTGTACACTCCGCTCTCACTGTGTATATATATACTGTATACTAAGCTCTCACTGTATATATATATACTGTATACTCCGCTCTCACTGTGTATATATATATACTGTATACTCCGCTCTCACTGTGTATATATATATATACTGTATACTCCGCTCTCACTGTGTATATATATATATATATATACTGTATACTCCGCTCTCACTGTGTATATATATATATACTGTATACTCCGCTCTCACTGTGTATATATATATACTGTATACTCCGCTCTCACTGTGTATATATATATACTGTACACTCCGCTCTCACTGTGTGTATATATATATACTGTGTACTCCGCTCTCACTGTGTATATATATATATATACTGTACACTCCGCTCTCACTGTGTATATATATACTGTATACTCCGCTCTCACTGTGTATATATATACTGTACACTCCGCTCTCACTGTGTATATATATACTGTATACTCCGCTCTCACTGTATATATATATACTGTATACTCCGCTCTCACTGTGTATATATATATATATACTGTATACTCCGCTCTCACTGTGTATATATATATACTGTATACTCCGCTCTCACTGTGTATATATATATATACTGTATACTCCGCTCTCACTGTGTATATATATATATATATACTGTATACTCCGCTCTCACTGTGTATATATATATATACTGTATACTCTGCTCTCACTGTGTATATATATATACTGTATACTCCGCTCTCACTGTGTATATATATATATATATACTGTATACTCCGCTCTCACTGTGTATATATATATACTGTATACTCCGCTCTCACTGTGTATATATATATACTGTACACTCCGCTCTCACTGTGTATATATATATACTGTACACTCCGCTCTCACTGTGTATATATATATACTGTATACTCCGCTCTCACTGTGTATATATATATATACTGTATACTCCGCTCTCACTGTATATATATATACTGTATACTCCGCTCACACAGTGTATATATATATACTGTATACTCCGCTCTCACTGTGTATATATATATATATATATATATATACTGTATACTCCGCTCTCACTGTGTATATATATATACTGTATACTCCGCTCTCACTGTGTATATATATATACTGTACACTCCGCTCTCACTGTGTGTATATATATATACTGTGTACTCCGCTCTCACTGTGTATATATATATATATACTGTACACTCCGCTCTCACTGTGTATATATATACTGTATACTCCGCTCTCACTGTGTATATATATACTGTACACTCCGCTCTCACTGTGTATATATATACTGTATACTCCGCTCTCACTGTATATATATATACTGTATACTCCGCTCTCACTGTGTATATATATATACTGTATACTCCGCTCTCACTGTGTATATATATATATACTGTATACTCCGCTCTCACTGTGTATATATATATATATATATACTGTATACTCCGCTCTCACTGTGTATATATATATATACTGTATACTCCGCTCTCACTGTGTATATATATATACTGTATACTCCGCTCTCACTGTGTATATATATATACTGTACACTCCGCTCTCACTGTGTGTATATATATATACTGTGTACTCCGCTCTCACTGTGTATATATATATATATACTGTACACTCCGCTCTCACTGTGTATATATATACTGTATACTCCGCTCTCACTGTGTATATATATACTGTACACTCCGCTCTCACTGTGTATATATATACTGTATACTCCGCTCTCACTGTATATATATATACTGTATACTCCGCTCTCACTGTGTATATATATATACTGTATACTCCGCTCTCACTGTGTATATATATATATACTGTATACTCCGCTCTCACTGTGTATATATATATATATATATACTGTATACTCCGCTCTCACTGTGTATATATATATATACTGTATACTCCGCTCTCACTGTGTATATATATATATACTGTATACTCCGCTCTCACTGTGTATATATATATATATATACTGTATACTCCGCTCTCACTGTGTATATATATATACTGTATACTCCGCTCTCACTGTGTATATATATATATACTGTATACTCCGCTCTCACTGTATATATATATATATACTGTATACTCCGCTCTCACTGTGTGTATATATATATATATATATATATATATACTGTATACTCCGCTCTCACTGTGTATATATATATATATATACTGTATATTCCACTCTCACTGTATATATATATATATACTGTATACTCCGCTCTCACTGTGTGTATATATATATATATATACTGTATATTCCGCTCTCACTGTATATATATATATACTGTATACTCCGCTCTCACTGTGTATATATATATACTGTATACTCCGCTCTCACTGTATATATATATATATACTGTATACTCCGCTCTCACTGTATATATATATATACTGTATACTCCGCTCTCACTGTGTGTATATATATATATACATACTGTATACTCCGCTCTCACTGTATATATATATACTGTATACTCTGCTCTCCCTGTATATATATATATATATATATATATATATATATATATACTGTATATTCCGCTCTCACTGTATATATATATATACTGTATACTCCGCTCTCACTGTATATATATATACTGTATACTCCGCTCTCACTGTATATATATATATATTGTATACTCCGCTCTCACTGTATATATATATATACTGTATACTCCGCTCTCACTGTATATATATATATACTGTATACTCCGCTCTCACTGTGTATATATATATATACTGTATACTCCGCTCTCACTGTGTATATATATATACTGTATACTCCGCTCTCACTGTGTATATATATATATACTGTATACTCCGCTCTCACTGTGTATATATATATATACTGTATACTCCGCTCTCACTGTGTATATATATATATACTGTATACTCCGCTCTCACTGTGTATATATATATACTGTATACTCCGCTCTCACTGTGTATATATATATATACTGTATACTCCGCTCTCACTGTGTATATATATATACTGTATACTCCGCTCTCACTGTGTATATATATATACTGTATACTCCGCTCTCACTGTGTATATATATATATACTGTATACTCCGCTCTCACTGTATATATATATACTGTATACTCTGCTCTCCCTGTATATATATATATATATATATACTGTATATTCCGCTCTCACTGTATATATATATATACTGTATACTCCGCTCTCACTGTATATATATATACTGTATACTCCGCTCTCACTGTATATATATATATATACTGTATACTCCGCTCTCACTGTGTATATATATATACTGTATATTCCGCTCTCACTGTATATATATATATATATACTGTATACTCCGCTCTCACTGTGTGTATATATATATATATATACTGTATACTCCGCTCTCACTGTGTATATATATATATACTGTATACTCCGCTCTCACTGTGTATATATATATATATACTGTATACTCCGCTCTCACTGTGTATATATATAGTGTATACTCCGCTCTCACTGTATATATATATATACTGTATACTCTGCTCTCACTGTGTATATATATATATATACTGTATACTCCGCTCTCACTGTATATATATATATACTGTATACTCCGCTCTCACTGTATATATATATATACTGTATACTCCGCTCTCACTGTGTATATATATATATATACTGTATACTCCGCTCTCACTGTGTATATATATATACTGTATACTCCGCTCTCACTGTGTATATATATATACTGTATACTCCGCTCTCACTGTGTATATATATATATACTGTATACTCCACTCTCACTGTGTATATATATATATACTGTATACTCCGCTCTCACTGTATATATATATACTGTATACTCCGCTCTCACTGTGTATATATATATACTGTATACTCCGCTCTCACTGTGTATATATATATATACTGTATACTCCGCTCTCACTGTGTATATATATATATATATACTGTATACTCCGCTCTCACTGTGTATATATATATATACTGTATACTCCGCTCTCACTGTGTGTATATATATATACTGTATACTCCGCTCTCACTGTGTATATATATATACTGTATACTCCGCTCTCACTGTGTATATATATATACTGTATACTCCGCTCTCACTGTGTATATATATATATATACTGTATACTCCGCTCTCACTGTGTATATACATATATACTGTATACTCCACTCTCACTGTATATATATATATATACTGTATACTCCGCTCTCACTGTGTATATATATATACTGTATACTCCGCTCTCACTGTGTATATATATATACTGTATACTCCGCTCTCACTGTGTATATATATATATACTGTATACTCCACTCTCACTGTGTATATATATATATACTGTATACTCCGCTCTCACTGTATATATATATACTGTATACTCCGCTCTCACTGTGTATATATATATACTGTATACTCCGCTCTCACTGTGTATATATATATATACTGTATACTCCGCTCTCACTGTGTATATATATATATATATATACTGTATACTCCGCTCTCACTGTGTATATATATATATACTGTATACTCCGCTCTCACTGTGTGTATATATATATACTGTATACTCCGCTCTCACTGTGTATATATATATACTGTATACTCCGCTCTCACTGTGTATATATATATACTGTATACTCCGCTCTCACTGTGTATATATATATATACTGTATACTCCGCTCTCACTGTGTATATACATATATACTGTATACTCCACTCTCACTGTATATATATATATATACTGTATACTCCGCTCTCACTGTGTATATATATATACTGTATACTCCGCTCTCACTGTGTATATATATATACTGTATACTCCGCTCTCCCTGTATATATATATATATATATACTGTATACTCCGCTCTCACTGTGTGTATATATATATATACTGTATACTCCGCTCTCACTGTGTATATATATATATATATACTGTATACTCCGCTCTCACTGTGTATATATATATATACTGTATACTCCGCTCTCACTGTGTATATATATATACTGTATACTCCGCTCTCACTGTGTATATATATATATACTGTATACTCCGCTCTCACTGTGTATATATATATACTGTATACTCCGCTCTCACTGTGTATATATATATACTGTATACTCCGCTCTCACTGTGTATATATATATATATATATATACTGTATACTCCGCTCTCACTGTGTATATATATATATATATATACTGTATACTCCGCTCTCACTGTGTATATATATATATATATATACTGTATACTCCGCTCTCACTGTGTATATATATATATATACTGTATACTCCGCTCTCACTGTGTATATATATATACTGTATACTCCGCTCTCACTGTGTATATATATATATATATACTGTATACTCCGCTCTCACTGTGTATATATATATATATATATATATATATATATACTGTATACTCCGCTCTCACTGTGTATATATATATATACTGTATACTCCGCTCTCACTGTATATATATATACACTGTATACTCCGCTCTCACTGTGTATATATATATATACTGTATACTCCGCTCTCACTGTGTATATATATATATACTGTATACTCCGCTCTCACTGTGTATATATATATATATACTGTATACTCCGCTCTCACTGTGTATATATATATACTGTATACTCCGCTCTCACTGTGTATATATATATATATATACTGTATACTCCGCTCTCACTGTGTATATATATATACTGTATACTCCGCTCTCACTGTGTATATATATATACTGTATACTCCGCTCTCACTGTGTATATATATATATATATACTGTATACTCCGCTCTCACTGTATATATATATATACTGTATACTCCGCTCTCACTGTATATATATATACTGTATACTCCGCTCTCACTGTGTATATATATATACTGTATACTCCGCTCTCACTGTGTATATATATATACTGTATACTCCGCTCTCACTGTGTATATATATATACTGTATACTCCGCTCTCACTGTGTATATATATATATACTGTATACTCCGCTCTCACTGTGTATATATATATACTGTATACTCCGCTCTCACTGTATATATATATATACTGTATACTCCGCTCTCACTGTATATATATATATATATACTGTATACTCCGCTCTCACTGTATATATATATATACTGTATACTCCGCTCTCACTGTATATATATATATATACTGTATACTCCGCTCTCACTGTGTATATATATATATATATATACTGCATACTCCGCTCTCACTGTGTATATATATATACTGTATACTCCGCTCTCACTGTATATATATATATACTGTATACTCCGCTCTCACTGTATATATATATATATACTGTATACTCCGCTCTCACTGTGTATATATATATACTGTATACTCCGCTCTCACTGTGTATATATATATACTGTATACTCCGCTCTCACTGTGTATATATATATACTGTATACTCCGCTCTCACTGTATATATATATATATACTGTATACTCCGCTCTCACTGTGTATATATATATATATACTGTATACTCCGCTCTCACTGTGTATATATATATATATACTGTATACTCCGCTCTCACTGTGTATATATATATACTGTATACTCCGCTCTCACTGTGTATATATATATATACTGTATACTCCGCTCTCACTGTGTATATATATATACTGTATACTCCGCTCTCACTGTGTATATATATATACTGTATACTCCGCTCTCACTGTGTATATATATATACTGTATACTCCGCTCTCACTGTGTATATATATATATACTGTATACTCCGCTCTCACTGTGTATATATATATATATATATATACTGTATACTCCGCTCTCACTGTATATATATATACTGTATACTCCGCTCTCACTGTGTATATATATATACTGTATACTCCGCTCTCACTGTGTATATATATATACTGTATACTCCGCTCTCACTGTGTATATATATATATACTGTATACTCCGCTCTCACTGTGTATATATATATATATATACTGTATACTCCGCTCTCACTGTGTATATATATATATATACTGTATACTCCGCTCTCACTGTGTATATATATATACTGTATACTCCGCTCTCACTGTGTATATATATATATATATACTGTATACTCCGCTCTCACTGTGTATATATATATATATATATATACTGTATACTCCGCTCTCACTGTATATATATATACTGTATACTCCGCTCTCACTGTGTATATATATATACTGTATACTCCGCTCTCACTGTGTATATATATATACTGTATACTCCGCTCTCACTGTGTATATATATATATACTGTATACTCCGCTCTCACTGTGTATATATATATATATATACTGTATACTCCGCTCTCACTGTGTATATATATATATATACTGTATACTCCGCTCTCACTGTGTATATATATATATATATTGTATACTCCGCTCTCACTGTGTATATATATATACTGTATACTCCGCTCTCACTGTATATATATATATATACTGTATACTCCGCTCTCACTGTGTATATATATATATATACTGTATACTCCGCTCTCACTGTGTATATATATATATACTGTATACTCCGCTCTCACTGTGTATATATATATATATTGTATACTCCACTCTCACTGTATATATATATATATATACTGTATACTCCACTCTCACTGTATATATATATATACTGTATACTCCGCTCTCACTGTGTATATATATATACTGTATACTCCGCTCTCACTGTATATATATATATACTGTATACTCCGCTCTCACTGTATATATATATATATATATACTGTATACTCCGCTCTCACTGTGTATATATATATATATATACTGTATACTCCGCTCTCACTGTATATATATATATATATACTGTATAATCCGCTCTCACTGTGTATATATATATATATATACTGTATACTCCGCTCTCACTGTGTATATATATATATATATACTGTATACTCCGCTCTCACTGTGTATATATATATATATACTGTATACTCCGCTCTCACTGTGTATATATATATATACTGTATACTCCGCTCTCACTGTGTATATATATATACTGTATACTCCGCTCTCACTGTGTATATATATATATACTGTATACTCCGCTCTCACTGTGTATATATATATACTGTATACTCCGCTCTCACTGTGTATATATATATACTGTATACTCCGCTCTCACTGTATATATATATATACTGTATACTCCGCTCTCACTGTGTATATATATATACTGTATACTCCGCTCTCACTGTGTATATATATATACTGTATACTCCGCTCTCACTGTGTATATATATATATATACTGTATACTCCGCTCTCACTGTGTGTATATATATATATATACTGTATACTCCGCTCTCACTGTGTATATATATATATATACTGTATACTCCGCTCTCACTGTATATATATATATATATATATACTGTATACTCCGCTCTCACTGTGTATATATATATACTGTATACTCCGCTCTCACTGTATATATATATATATATACTGTATACTCCGCTCTCACTGTATATATATATACTGTATACTCCGCTCTCACTGTATATATATATATATATATATTGTATACTCCGCTCTCACTGTATATATATATATATATATACTGTATACTCCGCTCTCACTGTGTATATATATATATATATAGTATAATCCGCTCTCACTGTATATATATATATATACTGTATACTCCGCTCTCACTGTGTATATATATATATATACTGTATACTCCGCTCTCACTGTGTATATATATATATATATTGTATACTCCACTCTCACTGTATATATATATATATATATACTGTATACTCCGCTCTCACTGTATATATATATATATATATATACTGTATACTCCGCTCTCACTGTGTATATATATATATATAGTATAATCCGCTCTCACTGTATATATATATATATACTGTATACTCCGCTCTCACTGTATATATATATATACTGTATACTCCGCTCTCACTGTGTATATATATATATATATAGTATAATCCGCTCTCACTGTATATATATATACTGTATACTCCGCTCTCACTGTATATATATATATATACTGTATACTCCGCTCTCACTGTGTATATATATATATATATATATATATATATATACTGTATACTCCGCTCTCACTGTATATATATATATACTCCGCTCTCACTGTGTATATATATATATACTGTATACTCCGCTCTCACTGTATATATATATATACTCCGCCCTCACTGTATATATATATATATATACTGTATACTCCGCTCTCACTGTGTATATATATATATATATTGTATACTCCGCTCTCACTGTATATATATATATATACTGTATACTCCGCTCTCACTGTGTATATATATATATACTGTATACTCCGCTCTCACTGTGTATATATATATATATACTGTATACTCCGCTCTCACTGTATATATATATATATATATATTGTATACTCCACTCTCACTGTATATATATATATATATATATATATATACTGTATACTCCGCCCTCACTGTATATATATATATATATATATATACTGTATACTCCGCTCTCACTGTGTATATATATATATACTGTATACTCCGCTCTCACTGTGTATATATATATACTGTACACTCCGCTCTCACTGTGTGTATATATATACTGTATACTCCGCTCTCACTGTGTATATATATATATACTGTATACTCCGCTCTCACTGTATATATATATATACTCCGCCCTCACTGTATATATATATATATATACTGTATACTCCGCTCTCACTGTGTATATATATATACTGTATACTCCGCTCTCACTGTGTATATATATATATATACTGTATACTCCGCTCTCACTGTGTATATATATATACTGTATACTCCGCTCTCACTGTGTATATATATATATATACTGTATACTCCGCTCTCACTGTGTATATATATATATACTGTATACTCCGCTCTCACTGTATATATATATATACTCCGCCCTCACTGTATATATATATATATATATACTGTATACTCCGCTCTCACTGTGTATATATATATACTGTATACTCCGCTCTCACTGTGTATATATATATATACTGTATACTCCGCTCTCACTGTGTATATATATATATATACTGTATACTCCGCTCTCACTGTGTATATATATATATATATATACTGTATACTCCGCTCTCACTGTGTATATATATATACTGTATACTCCGCTCTCCCTGTGTATATATATATATACTGTATACTCCGCTCTCACTGTGTATATATATATACTGTATACTCCGCTCTCACTGTGTATATATATATACTGTATACTCCGCTCTCACTGTGTATATATATATATATATATACTGTATACTCCGCTCTCACTGTGTATATATATATATACTGTATACTCCGCTCTCACTGTGTATATATATATACTGTATACTCCGCTCTCACTGTGTATATATATATACTGTATACTCCGCTCTCACTGTGTATATATATATATACTGTATACTCCGCTCTCACTGTGTATATATATATATACTGTATACTCCGCTCTCACTGTGTATATATATATATACTGTATACTCCGCTCTCACTGTGTATATATATATATACTGTATACTCCGCTCACACAGTGTATATATATATACTGTATACTCCGCTCTCACTGTGTATATATATATACTGTATACTCCGCTCTCACTGTGTATATATATATATATATATATATATATACTGTATACTCCGCTCTCACTGTGTATATATATATATATATATATATATATATATATACTGTATACTCCGCTCTCACTGTGTATATATATATATATATATACTGTATACTCCGCTCTCACTGTGTATATATATATACTGTATACTCCGCTCTCACTGTGTATATATATATACTGTAAACTCCGCTCTCACTGTGTATATATATATATATACTGTATACTCCGCTCTCACTGTATATATATATATATATATACTGTATACTCCGCTCTCACTGTATATATATATACTGTATACTCCGCTCACACAGTGTATATATATATATACTGTATACTCCGCTCTCACTGTGTATATATATATATACTGTATATTCCGCTCTCACTGTGTATATATATACACTGTATACTCCGCTCTCACTGTATATATATATACTGTATACTCCGCTCTCACTGTGTATATATATATACTGTATACTCCGCTCTCACTGTGTATATATATATACTGTATACTCCGCTCTCACTGTGTATATATATATATACTGTATACTCCGCTCTCACTGTGTATATATATATATACTGTATACTCCGCTCTCACTGTGTATATATATATATACTGTATACTCCGCTCTCACTGTGTATATATATATATATATATATACTGTATACTCCGCTCTCACTGTATATATATATACTGTATACTCCGCTCTCACTGTGTATATATATATATACTGTATACTCCGCTCTCACTGTGTATATATATATATATATATATATATATACTGTATACTCCGCTCTCACTGTATATATATATACTGTATACTCCGCTCTCACTGTGTATATATATATATACTGTATACTCCGCTCTCACTGTGTATATATATATATACTGTATACTCCGCTCTCACTGTGTATATATATATACTGTATACTCCGCTCTCACTGTGTATATATATATACTGTATACTCCGCTCTCACTGTGTATATATATATATATACTGTATACTCCGCTCTCACTGTATATATATATACTGTATACTCCGCTCTCACTGTGTATATATATATATATATATACTGTATACTCCGCTCTCACTGTATATATATATATATACTGTACACTCCGCTCTCACTGTGTGTATATATATACTGTATACTCCGCTCTCACTGTGTATATATATATACTGTACACTCCGCTCTCACTGTGTGTATATATATACTGTATACTCCGCTCTCATTGTGTATATATATATATATATACTGTACACTCCGCTCTCACTGTATATATATATACTGTATACTCCGCTCTCACTGTGTATATATATATACTGTATACTCCGCTCTCACTGTGTATATATATATACTGTACACTCCGCTCTCACTGTGTGTATATATATACTGTATACTCCGCTCTCACTGTGTATATATATATACTGTATACTCCGCTCTCACTGTGTATATATACTGTATACTGTATACTCCGCACTCACTGTGTATATATATATATATACTGTATACTCCGCTCTCACTGTGTATATATATATACTGTATACTCCGCTCTCACTGTGTATATATATATATACTGTATACTCCGCTCTCACTGTGTATATATATATATATATACTGTATACTCCGCTCTCACTGTGTATATATATATATACTGTATACTCTGCTCTCACTGTGTATATATATATACTGTATACTCCGCTCTCACTGTGTATATATATATATATACTGTATAGTCCGCTCTCACTGTGTATATATATATACTGTATACTCCGCTCTCACTGTGTATATATATATACTGTACACTCCGCTCTCACTGTGTATATATATATACTGTATACTCCGCTCTCACTGTGTATATATATATACTGTATACTCCGCTCTCACTGTGTATATATATATATACTGTATACTCCGCTCTCACTGTGTATATATATATACTGTATACTCCGCTCTCACTGTATATATATATACTGTATACTCCGCTCACACAGTGTATATATATATACTGTATACTCCGCTCTCACTGTGTATATATATATATATATATATATATATATATATATATACTGTATACTCCGCTCTCACTGTGTATATATATATATACTGTATACTCCGCTCTCACTGTGTATATATATATACTGTACACTCCGCTCTCACTGTGTGTATATATATATACTGTGTACTCCGCTCTCACTGTGTATATATATATATATACTGTACACTCCGCTCTCACTGTGTATATATATACTGTATACTCCGCTCTCACTGTGTATATATATGCTGTACACTCCGCTCTCACTGTGTATATATATACTGTATACTCCGCTCTCACTGTATATATATATACTGTATACTCCGCTCTCACTGTGTATATATATATACTGTATACTCCGCTCTCACTGTGTATATATATATATACTGTATACTCCGCTCTCACTGTGTATATATATATATATATATATACTGTATACTCCGCTCTCACTGTGTATATATATATATACTGTATACTCCGCTCTCACTGTGTATATATATATACTGTATACTCCGCTCTCACTGTGTATATATATATACTGTACACTCCGCTCTCACTGTGTGTATATATATATACTGTGTACTCCGCTCTCACTGTGTATATATATATATATACTGTACACTCCGCTCTCACTGTGTATATATATATACTGTATACTCCGCTCTCACTGTGTATATATATACTGTACACTCCGCTCTCACTGTGTATATATATACTGTATACTCCGCTCTCACTGTATATATATATACTGTATACTCCGCTCTCACTGTGTATATATATATACTGTATACTCCGCTCTCACTGTGTATATATATATATACTGTATACTCCGCTCTCACTGTGTATATATATATATATATA
The DNA here is from genome assembly GCF_051348905.1 of Ranitomeya variabilis. Taxonomy (NCBI): domain Eukaryota; kingdom Metazoa; phylum Chordata; class Amphibia; order Anura; family Dendrobatidae; genus Ranitomeya; species Ranitomeya variabilis. Next base: position 1,664,262 of record NC_135232.1, on the reverse strand, counting down.
TACTGTATACTCCGCTCTCACTGTGTATATATATATATACTGTATACTCCGCTCTCACTGTGTATATATATATATACTGTATACTCCGCTCTCACTGTGTATATATATATATATATACTGTATACTCCGCTCTCACTGTGTATATATATATACTGTATACTCCGCTCTCACTGTGTATATATATATATACTGTATACTCCGCTCTCACTGTATATATATATATATACTGTATACTCCGCTCTCACTGTGTGTATATATATATATATATATATATATACTGTATACTCCGCTCTCACTGTGTATATATATATATATATACTGTATATTCCACTCTCACTGTATATATATATATATACTGTATACTCCGCTCTCACTGTGTGTATATATATATATATATATACTGTATATTCCGCTCTCACTGTATATATATATATACTGTATACTCCGCTCTCACTGTGTATATATATATACTGTATACTCCGCTCTCACTGTATATATATATATATACTGTATACTCCGCTCTCACTGTATATATATATATACTGTATACTCCGCTCTCACTGTGTGTATATATATATATATACTGTATACTCCGCTCTCACTGTATATATATATACTGTATACTCTGCTCTCCCTGTATATATATATATATATATATATATATATATATATATATACTGTATATTCCGCTCTCACTGTATATATATATATACTGTATACTCCGCTCTCACTGTATATATATATACTGTATACTCCGCTCTCACTGTATATATATATATATTGTATACTCCGCTCTCACTGTATATATATATACTGTATACTCCGCTCTCACTGTATATATATATATACTGTATACTCCGCTCTCACTGTGTATATATATATATACTGTATACTCCGCTCTCACTGTGTATATATATATACTGTATACTCCGCTCTCACTGTGTATATATATATATACTGTATACTCCGCTCTCACTGTGTATATATATATACTGTATACTCCGCTCTCACTGTGTATATATATATATACTGTATACTCCGCTCTCACTGTGTATATATATATACTGTATACTCCGCTCTCACTGTGTATATATATATATACTGTATACTCCGCTCTCACTGTGTATATATATATACTGTATACTCCGCTCTCACTGTGTATATATATATACTGTATACTCCGCTCTCACTGTGTATATATATATATACTGTATACTCCGCTCTCACTGTATATATATATACTGTATACTCTGCTCTCCCTGTATATATATATATATATATATACTGTATATTCCGCTCTCACTGTATATATATATATACTGTATACTCCGCTCTCACTGTATATATATATACTGTATACTCCGCTCTCACTGTATATATATATATATACTGTATACTCCGCTCTCACTGTGTATATATATATACTGTATATTCCGCTCTCACTGTATATATATATATATATACTGTATACTCCGCTCTCACTGTGTGTATATATATATATATATACTGTATACTCCGCTCTCACTGTGTATATATATATATACTGTATACTCCGCTCTCACTGTGTATATATATATATATACTGTATACTCCGCTCTCACTGTGTATATATATAGTGTATACTCCGCTCTCACTGTATATATATATATACTGTATACTCTGCTCTCACTGTGTATATATATATATATACTGTATACTCCGCTCTCACTGTATATATATATATATATACTGTATACTCCGCTCTCACTGTATATATATATATACTGTATACTCCGCTCTCACTGTGTATATATATATATATACTGTATACTCCGCTCTCACTGTGTATATATATATACTGTATACTCCGCTCTCACTGTGTATATATATATACTGTATACTCCGCTCTCACTGTGTATATATATATATACTGTATACTCCACTCTCACTGTGTATATATATATATACTGTATACTCCGCTCTCACTGTATATATATATACTGTATACTCCGCTCTCACTGTGTATATATATATACTGTATACTCCGCTCTCACTGTGTATATATATATATACTGTATACTCCGCTCTCACTGTGTATATATATATATATATATACTGTATACTCCGCTCTCACTGTGTATATATATATATACTGTATACTCCGCTCTCACTGTGTGTATATATATATACTGTATACTCCGCTCTCACTGTGTATATATATATACTGTATACTCCGCTCTCACTGTGTATATATATATACTGTATACTCCGCTCTCACTGTGTATATATATATATACTGTATACTCCGCTCTCACTGTGTATATACATATATACTGTATACTCCACTCTCACTGTATATATATATATATACTGTATACTCCGCTCTCACTGTGTATATATATATACTGTATACTCCGCTCTCACTGTATATATATATATACTGTATACTCCGCTCTCACTGTGTATATATATATACTGTATACTCCGCTCTCACTGTGTATATATATATATACTGTATACTCCACTCTCACTGTGTATATATATATATACTGTATACTCCGCTCTCACTGTATATATATATACTGTATACTCCGCTCTCACTGTGTATATATATATACTGTATACTCCGCTCTCACTGTGTATATATATATATACTGTATACTCCGCTCTCACTGTGTATATATATATATATATACTGTATACTCCGCTCTCACTGTGTATATATATATATACTGTATACTCCGCTCTCACTGTGTGTATATATATATACTGTATACTCCGCTCTCACTGTGTATATATATATACTGTATACTCCGCTCTCACTGTGTATATATATATACTGTATACTCCGCTCTCACTGTGTATATATATATATACTGTATACTCCGCTCTCACTGTGTATATACATATATACTGTATACTCCACTCTCACTGTATATATATATATATACTGTATACTCCGCTCTCACTGTGTATATATATATACTGTATACTCCGCTCTCACTGTGTATATATATATACTGTATACTCCGCTCTCCCTGTATATATATATATATATATACTGTATACTCCGCTCTCACTGTGTGTATATATATATATACTGTATACTCCGCTCTCACTGTGTATATATATATATATATACTGTATACTCCGCTCTCACTGTGTATATATATATATACTGTATACTCCGCTCTCACTGTGTATATATATATACTGTATACTCCGCTCTCACTGTGTATATATATATATACTGTATACTCCGCTCTCACTGTATATATATATATATACTGTATACTCCGCTCTCACTGTGTATATATATATACTGTATACTCCGCTCTCCCTGTATATATATATATATACTGTATACTCCGCTCTCACTGTGTATATATATATACTGTATACTCCGCTCTCACTGTATATATATATATACTGTATACTCCGCTCTCACTGTGTATATATATATACTGTATACTCCGCTCTCACTGTGTATATATATATACTGTATACTCCGCTCTCACTGTGTATATATATATACTGTATACTCCGCTCTCACTGTGTATATATATATATATACTGTATACTCCGCTCTCACTGTGTATATATATATATATACTGTATATTCCGCTCTCACTGTATATATATATACACTGTATACTCCGCTCTCACTGTGTATATATATATATACTGTATACTCCGCTCTCACTGTGTATATATATATATATATACTGTATACTCCGCTCTCACTGTGTATATATATATATATATATACTGTATACTCCGCTCTCACTGTGTATATATATATATACTGTATACTCCGCTCTCACTGTGTATATATATATACTGTATACTCCGCTCTCACTGTATATATATATATACTGTATACTCCGCTCTCACTGTGTATATATATATACTGTATACTCCGCTCTCACTGTGTATATACATACTGTATACTCCGCTCTCACTGTGTATATATATATACTGTATACTCCGCTCTCACTGTGTGTATATATATATATATATATATACTGTATACTCCGCTCTCACTGTATATATATATACTGTATACTCCGCTCTCCCTGTATATATATATATATACTGTATACTCCGCTCTCACTGTATATATATATATATATATATATATACTGTATACTCTGCTCTCACTGTGTATATATATATATACTGTATACTCCGCTCTCACTGTGTATATATATATACTGTATACTCCGCTCTCCCTGTATATATATATATATACTGTATACTCCGCTCTCACTGTGTATATATATATATATACTGTATACTCCGCTCTCACTGTGTATATATATATACTGTATACTCCGCTCTCCCTGTATATATATATATATACTGTATATTCCGCTCTCACTGTATATATATATATATATACTGTATACTCCGCTCTCACTGTGTATATATATATACTGTATACTCCGCTCTCACTGTATATATATATATACTGTATACTCCGCTCTCCCTGTATATATATATATATACTGTATACTCCGCTCTCACTGTATATATATATATACTGTATACTCCGCTCTCACTGTGTATATATATATACTGTATACTCCGCTCTCACTGTGTATATATATATATACTGTATACTCCGCTCTCCCTGTATATATATATATATATACACTGTATACTCCGCTCTCACTGTGTATATATATATACTGTACACTCCGCTCTCACTGTGTATATATATATACTGTATACTCCGCTCTCACTGTGTATATATATATACTGTATACTCCGCTCTCACTGTATATATATATATACTGTATACTCCGCTCTCACTGTGTATATATATATACTGTATACTCCGCTCTCACTGTGTATATATATATATACTGTATACTCCGCTCTCACTGTGTGTATATATATATATACTGTATACTCCGCTCTCACTGTGTATATATATATATATATATACTGTATACTCCGCTCTCACTGTATATATATATATATATATATATATATATACTGTATACTCCGCTCTCACTGTATATATATATATACTGTATACTCCGCTCTCACTGTGTATATATATATACTGTATACTCCGCTCTCACTGTGTATATATACTGTATACTCCGCTCTCACTGTGTATATATATATACTGTATACTCCGCTCTCACTGTGTATATATATATATATATATACTGTATACTCCGCTCTCACTGTATATATATATACTGTATACTCCGCTCTCACTGTGTATATATATATACTGTATACTCCGCTCTCACTGTGTATATATATATACTGTATACTCCGCTCTCACTGTGTATATATATATATACTGTATACTCCGCTCTCACTGTGTATATATATATACTGTATACTCCGCTCTCACTGTGTATATATATATATATATATACTGTATACTCCGCTCTCACTGTGTATATATATATATATATATATATACTGTATACTCCGCTCTCACTGTGTATATATATACTGTATACTCCGCTCTCACTGTGTATATATATATACAGTATACTCCGCTCTCACTGTGTATATATATATATATATATACTGTATACTCCGCTCTCACTGTGTATATATATATATATATACTGTATACTCCGCTCTCACTGTGTATATATATATACTGTATACTCCGCTCTCACTGTGTATATATATATACTGTATACTCCGCTCTCACTGTGTATATATATATATATATATACTGTATACTCCGCTCTCACTGTGTATATATATATATATATATACTGTATACTCCGCTCTCACTGTGTATATATATATATATATATATATATATATATATATATACTGTATACTCCGCTCTCACTGTGTATATATATATATATACTGTATACTCCGCTCTCACTGTGTATATATATATACTGTATACTCCGCTCTCACTGTGTATATATATATATATATATACTGTATACTCCGCTCTCACTGTGTATATATATATATATATATATATATATATATATATATACTGTATACTCCGCTCTCACTGTGTATATATATATATACTGTATACTCCGCTCTCACTGTATATATATATATACACTGTATACTCCGCTCTCACTGTGTATATATATATATACTGTATACTCCGCTCTCACTGTGTATATATATATATACTGTATACTCCGCTCTCACTGTGTATATATATATATACTGTATACTCCGCTCTCACTGTGTATATATATATACTGTATACTCCGCTCTCACTGTGTATATATATATATATATACTGTATACTCCGCTCTCACTGTGTATATATATATACTGTATACTCCGCTCTCACTGTGTATATATATATACTGTATACTCCGCTCTCACTGTGTATATATATATACTGTATACTCCGCTCTCACTGTGTATATATATATATATATACTGTATACTCCGCTCTCACTGTATATATATATATACTGTATACTCCGCTCTCACTGTATATATATATACTGTATACTCCGCTCTCACTGTGTATATATATATACTGTATACTCCGCTCTCACTGTGTATATATATATACTGTATACTCCGCTCTCACTGTGTATATATATATACTGTATACTCCGCTCTCACTGTGTATATATATATATACTGTATACTCCGCTCTCACTGTGTATATATATATACTGTATACTCCGCTCTCACTGTATATATATATATACTGTATACTCCGCTCTCACTGTATATATATATATATATACTGTATACTCCGCTCTCACTGTATATATATATATACTGTATACTCCGCTCTCACTGTATATATATATATATACTGTATACTCCGCTCTCACTGTGTATATATATATATATATATATACTGCATACTCCGCTCTCACTGTGTATATATATATACTGTATACTCCGCTCTCACTGTATATATATATATACTGTATACTCCGCTCTCACTGTATATATATATATATACTGTATACTCCGCTCTCACTGTGTATATATATATACTGTATACTCCGCTCTCACTGTGTATATATATATACTGTATACTCCGCTCTCACTGTGTATATATATATACTGTATACTCCGCTCTCACTGTATATATATATATATACTGTATACTCCGCTCTCACTGTGTATATATATATATATACTGTATACTCCGCTCTCACTGTGTATATATATATATATACTGTATACTCCGCTCTCACTGTGTATATATATATACTGTATACTCCGCTCTCACTGTGTATATATATATATATACTGTATACTCCGCTCTCACTGTGTATATATATATACTGTATACTCCGCTCTCACTGTGTATATATATATACTGTATACTCCGCTCTCACTGTGTATATATATATACTGTATACTCCGCTCTCACTGTGTAAATATATATATACTGTATACTCCGCTCTCACTGTGTATATATATATATATATATACTGTATACTCCGCTCTCACTGTATATATATATACTGTATACTCCGCTCTCACTGTGTATATATATATACTGTATACTCCGCTCTCACTGTGTATATATATATACTGTATACTCCGCTCTCACTGTGTATATATATATACTGTATACTCCGCTCTCACTGTGTATATATATATATATACTGTATACTCCGCTCTCACTGTGTATATATATATATATACTGTATATTCCACTCTCACTGTGTATATATATATATACTGTATACTCCGCTCTCACTGTGTATATATATATATATATATATACTGTATACTCCGCTCTCACTGTGTATATATATATACTGTATACTCCGCTCTCACTGTGTATATATATATACTGTATACTCCGCTCTCACTGTGTATATATATATATACTGTATACTCCGCTCTCACTGTGTATATATATATACTGTATACTCCGCTCTCACTGTGTATATATATATACTGTAAACTCCGCTCTCACTGTATATATATATACTGTATACTCCGCTCTCACTGTATATATATATATATATACTGTATACTCCGCTCTCACTGTGTATATATATATACTGTATACTCCGCTCTCACTGTGTGTATATATATATATATACTGTATACTCCGCTCTCACTGTGTATATATATATATACTGTATACTCCGCTCTCACTGTGTATATATAAATATATATATATATACTGTATACTCCGCTCACTGTATATATATATACTGTATACTCCGCTCTCACTGTGTATATATATATATACTGTATACTCCGCTCTCACTGTGTATATATATATACTGTATACTCCGCTCTCACTGTGTATATATATATATACTGTATACTCCGCTCTCACTGTGTATATATATACTGTATACTCCACTCTCACTGTGTGTATATATATATATACTGTATACTCCGCTCTCACTGTGTATATATATATACTGTATACTCCGCTCTCACTGTGTATATATATATACTGTATACTCCGCTCTCACTGTGTATATATATATACTGTATACTCCGCTCTCACTGTGTATATATATATACTGTATACTCCGCTCTCACTGTGTATATATATATACTGTACACTCCGCTCTCACTGTGTATATATATATATATACTGTATACTCCACTCTCACTGTGTATATATATATACTGTATACTCCGCTCTCACTGTGTATATATATATATATATATATATATACTGTATACTCCGCTCTCACTGTGTATATATATATATATACTGTATACTCCGCTCTCACTGTGTATATATATATATATATACTGTATACTCCGCTCTCACTGTGTATATATATATACTGTATACTCCGCTCTCACTGTATATATATACTGTATACTCCGCTCTCACTGTATATATATATATATACTGTATACTCCGCTCTCACTGTGTATATATATATACTGTATACTCCGCTCTCACTGTGTATATATATATATATATATATATATACTGTATACTCCGCTCTCACTGTGTATATATATATATACTGTATACTCCGCTCTCACTGTGTATATATATATACTGTATACTCCGCTCTCACTGTGTATATATATATACTGTATACTCCGCTCTCACTGTGTATATATATATATACTGTATACTCCGCTCTCACTGTGTATATATATACTGTATACTCCACTCTCACTGTGTGTATATATATATATACTGTATACTCCGCTCTCACTGTGTATATATATATACTGTATACTCCGCTCTCACTGTGTATATATATATACTGTATACTCCGCTCTCACTGTGTATATATATATACTGTATACTCCGCTCTCACTGTGTATATATATATACTGTATACTCCGCTCTCACTGTGTATATATATATACTGTACACTCCGCTCTCACTGTGTATATATATATATATACTGTATACTCCACTCTCACTGTGTATATATATATACTGTATACTCCGCTCTCACTGTGTATATATATATATATATATATATATATATATATATATATACTGTATACTCCGCTCTCACTGTGTATATATATATATACTGTATACTCCGCTCTCACTGTGTATATATATATATATATACTGTATACTCCGCTCTCACTGTATATATATACTGTATACTCCGCTCTCACTGTATATATATATATATACTGTATACTCCGCTCTCACTGTGTATATATATATACTGTATACTCCGCTCTCACTGTGTATATATATATATATATATATACTGTATACTCCGCTCTCACTGTGTATATATATATATACTGTATACTCCGCTCTCACTGTGTATATATATATACTGCATACTCCGCTCTCACTGTGTATATATATATACTGTATACTCCGCTCTCACTGTGTATATATATATATACTGTATACTCCGCTCTCACTGTGTATATATATATATACTGTATACTCCGCTCTCACTGTGTATATATATATATACTGTATACTCCGCTCTCACTGTGTATATATATATATACTGTATACTCCGCTCTCACTGTGTATATATATATACTGTATACTCCGCTCTCACTGTGTATATATATATATATATATATATATATATATATACTGTATACTCCGCTCTCACTGTGTATATATATATATACTGTATACTCCGCTCTCACTGTGTATATATATATACTGTACACTCCGCTCTCACTGTGTATATATATATACTGTATACTCCGCTCTCACTGTGTATATATATATACTGTATACTCCGCTCTCACTGTGTATATATATATATACTGTATACTCCGCTCTCACTGTGTATATATATATATATATACTGTATACTCCGCTCTCACTGTGTATATATATATACTGTATACTCCGCTCTCACTGTGTATATATATATATATATATATATACTGTATACTCCGCTCTCACTGTGTATATATATATATACTGTATACTCCGCTCTCACTGTGTATATATATATACTGTATACTCCGCTCTCACTGTGTATATATATATATATACTGTATACTCCGCTCTCACTGTGTATATATATATATATACTGTATACTCCGCTCTCCCTGTGTATATATATATATATACTGTATACTCCGCTCTCACTGTGTATATATATATATATACTGTATACTCCGCTCTCACTGTGTATATATATATATACTGTATACTCCGCTCTCACTGTGTATATATATATACTGTATACTCCGCTCTCACTGTGTATATATATATATATATATATATACTGTATACTCCGCTCTCACTGTGTATATATATATATACTGTATACTCCGCTCTCACTGTGTATATATATATATATACTGTATACTCCGCTCTCACTGTGTATATATATATACTGTATACTCCGCTCTCACTGTGTATATATATATATATATACTGTATACTCCGCTCTCACTGTATATATATATACTGTATACTCCGCTCTCACTGTGTGTATATATATATATACTGTATACTCCGCTCTCACTGTGTATATATATATACTGTATACTCCGCTCTCACTGTGTATATATATATACTGTACACTCCGCTCTCACTGTGTATATATATATATATACTGTATACTCCGCTCTCACTGTGTATATATATATATATACTGTGTACTCCGCTCTCACTGTGTATACACTATGTTCCAAATTATTATGCAAATTACATTTTTCTCGGATTTTCCTAAATGGTCAGTGTAAATGACAGTCAGTCTAATAAAAGTCATCACCCGTTAGAGTATACATCGAATTTTATTGAAGAAACCTCCCAATGATAACAGTATAATCTCCAAAAAGAATAAAAACTCAAAATGCACTGTTCCAAATTATTAGGCACAGTAGTATTTCTAAACATTTGATATATTTTAAAGAACTGAAAATGCTCATTTGTGGAATTTGCAGCATTAGGAGGTCACATTCACTGAACAAAAAAGCTATTTAACTCCAAAACATCCCAACAGGCCAAGTTACATGTTAACATAGGAGCCCTTCATTGATATCACCTTCACAATTCTTGCATCCATTGAACTTGTGAGTTTATGGAGAGTTTCTGCTTGTATTTCTTTGCATGAAGTCAGAATAGCCTCCCAGAGCTGCTGCTTTGATGTGAACTGCCTCCCACCCTCATAGATCTTTTGTTTGATGATACTCCAAAGGTTCTCTATAGGGTTGAGGTCAGGGGAAGATGGTGGCCACACCATGAGTTTATCTCCTTTTATGCCCATAGCAGCCAATTACTCAGAGGTATTCATTGTCATGCATGAAGATGATTTTGTTCCTGAAGGCACGTTTCTGCTTTTTAGACCATGGAAGAAAGTTGTCAGTCAAAAACTCGATTTACTTTGCTGAGGTCATTTTCACACCTTCAGGAACCTTAAAGGGCTCTACCAGCTGGTTCCCCATGATTCCAGTCCAAAACATGACTCCTCCACCTCCTTGCTGACGTCGCAGCCTTGTTGGGACATGGTGGCCATCCACCAACCATCCACTACTCCATCCATCTGGACCGTCCAGGGTTGCTCAACACTCATCAGTAAACAAGACTGTTTGAAAATTAGTCTTCATGTATGTCTGGGCCCACTGCAACCATTTCTGCTTGTGAACACTGTTTAGGAGTGGCCGAATAGTAGGTTTATGCACCACAGCAAGCCTTTGAAGGATCCTACATCTTGAGGTTCGAGGGACTCCAGATGCACCAGCAGCTTCAAATAACTGTTTGCTGCTTTGTAATGGTATTTTGTCAGCTGGTCTCTTAATCCAATGAATTTGTCTGGCAGAAAAATTCCTCATTATGCCTTTATTTGCATTAACTCTGTCTGTGCTCTGTTTCAGTCACAAATCTCATCAGAGTTAGATGATCACTCTTAAGTTTTCGTGAAATATCTAATTTTTTCATACCTTGTCCAAGGCATTGCGCTATTTAACGCTTTTCAGCAGCAGAGAGATCCTTTTTATTTCCCATATTGCTTGAAACCTGTGACCTGCATAATAATGTGGAACATCATTTTTGAGTAGTTTTCCTTTAATTAGAATCACCTGGAAAACTAATTATCACATGTGTTTAAGATTGATTTCAGTGATTCATTGAGCCCTGAGACACAATACCATCCACGAGTTTATTTGAAAAACAAAACAATTAAATCTTTATAAAACTTAAATCCAATTTGCATAATAATTTGGAACACAGTGTATATATATATATATACTGTATACTCCGCTCTCACTGTGTATATATATATACTGTACACTCCGCTCTCACTGTGTATATATATATATACTGTATACTCCGCTCTCACTGTGTGTATATATATATACTGTATACTCCGCTCTCACTGTGTATATATATATACCGTATACTCCGCTCTCACTGTGTATATATATATACTGTACACTCCGCTCTCACTGTGTATATATATATATACTGTATACTCCGCTCTCACTGTGTATATATATATATACTGTATACTCCGCTCTCACTGTGTATATATATATATACTGTATACTCCGCTCTCACTGTGTATATATATATATACTGTATACTCCGCTCTCACTGTGTATATATATATATATACTGTATACTCCGCTCTCACTGTGTATATATATATACTGTATACTCCGCTCTCACTGTGTATATATATATACTGTATACTCCGCTCTCACTGTGTATATATATATATATATATATATATATACTGTATACTCCGCTCTCACTGTGTATATATATATATATACTGTATACTCCGCTCTCACTGTGTATATATATATACTGTACACTCCGCTCTCACTGTGTATATATATATATATACTGTATACTCCGCTCTCACTGTGTATATATATATACTGTATACTCCGCTCTCACTGTGTATATATATATATACTGTATACTCCGCTCTCACTGTGTATATATATATATATACTGTATACTCCGCTCTCACTGTGTATATATATATATATACTGTATACTCCGCTCTCACTGTGTATATATATATACTGTATACTCCGCTCTCACTGTGTATATATATATATATATATATATATACTGTATACTCCGCTCTCACTGTGTATATATATATATACTGTATACTCCGCTCTCACTGTGTATATATATATATATACTGTATACTCCGCTCTCACTGTGTATATATATATACTGTATACTCCGCTCTCACTGTGTATATATATATATATATATACTGTATACTCCGCTCTCACTGTATATATATATATACTGTATACTCCGCTCTCACTGTGTATATATATATATACTGTATACTCCGCTTTCACTGTGTATATATATATATACTGTATACTCCGCTCTCACTGTGTATATATATATATATACTGTATACTCCGCTCTCACTGTGTATATATATATACTGTATACTCCGCTCTCACTGTGTATATATATATATATATACTGTATACTCCGCTCTCACTGTATATATATATACTGTATACTCCGCTCTCACTGTGTGTATATATATATACTGTATACTCCGCTCTCACTGTGTATATATATATACTGTATACTCCGCTCTCACTGTGTATATATATATACTGTACACTCCGCTCTCACTGTGTATATATATATATACTGTATACTCCGCTCTCACTGTGTATATATATATATACTGTATACTCCGCTCTCACTGTGTATATATATATACTGTATACTCCGCTCTCACTGTGTATATATATATACTGTATACTCCGCTCTCACTGTATATATATATATATTGTATACTCCGCTCTCACTGTGTATATATATATACTGTATACTCCGCTCTCACTGTGTATATATACTGTATACTCCGCTCTCACTGTGTATATATATATATATACTGTATACTCCGCTCTCACTGTGTATATATATATATATACTGTATACTCCGCTCTCACTGTGTATATATATATATATATATATATACTGTATACTCCGCTCTCACTGTGTATATATATATACTGTATACTCCGCTCTCACTGTGTATATATATATACTGTATACTCCGCTCTCACTGTGTATATATATATATATATATATACTGTATACTCCGCTCTCACTGTGTATATATATATATACTGTATACTCCGCTCTCACTGTGTATATATATATACTGTACACTCCGCTCTCACTGTGTATATATATATACTGTATACTCCGCTCTCACTGTATATATATATACTGTATACTCCGCTCTCACTGTGTATATATATATATATATATATATATATACTGTATACTCCGCTCTCACTGTGTATATATATATATACTGTATACTCCGCTCTCACTGTGTATATATATATACTGTATACTCCGCTCTCACTGTGTATATATATATACTGTATACTCCGCTCTCACTGTGTATATATATATATATACTGTATACTCCACTCTCACTGTGTATATATATATATACTGTATACTCCGCTCTCACTGTGTATATATATATATATATATATATATATATATATATATACTGTATACTCCGCTCTCACTGTGTATATATATATACTGTATACTCCGCTCTCACTGTGTATATATATATATACTGTATACTCCGCTCTCACTGTGTATATATATATATATACTGTATACTCCGCTCTCACTGTGTATATATATATATATATACTGTATACTCCGCTCTCACTGTGTATATATATATATATACTGTATACTCCGCTCTCACTGTGTATATATATATATATACTGTATACTCCGCTCTCACTGTGTATATATATATATACTGTATACTCCGCTCTCACTGTGTATATATATATATACTGTATACTCCGCTCTCACTGTGTATATATATATATATACTGTATACTCCGCTCTCACTGTGTATATATATATATACTGTATACTCCGCTCTCACTGTGTATATATATATATACTGTATACTCCGCTCTCACTGTGTATATATATATATACTGTATACTCCGCTCTCACTGTGTATATATATATACTGTATACTCCGCTCTCACTGTGTGTATATATATATATATATATACTGTATACTCCGCTCTCACTGTGTATATATATATATACTGTATACTCCGCTCTCACTGTATATATATATATATATACTGTATACTCCGCTCTCACTGTGTATATATATATATATACTGTATACTCCGCTCTCACTGTGTATATATATATACTGTATACTCCGCTCTCACTGTGTATATATATATACTGTATACTCCGCTCTCACTGTATATATATATATATTGTATACTCCGCTCTCACTGTGTATATATATATACTGTATACTCCGCTCTCACTGTGTATATATATATATACTGTATACTCCGCTCTCACTGTATATATATATATATTGTATACTCCGCTCTCACTGTGTATATATATATACTGTATACTCCGCTCTCACTGTGTATATATATATATACTGTATACTCCGCTCTCACTGTGTATATATATAGTGTATACTCCGCTCTCACTGTATATATATATATACTGTATACTCCGCTCTCACTGTGTATATATATATATATATATATATATACTGTATACTCCGCTCTCACTGTGTATATATATATATACTGTATACTCCGCTCTCACTGTGTATATATATATACTGTATACTCCGCTCTCACTGTGTATATATATATACTGTATACTCCGCTCTCACTGTGTGTATATATATATACTGTACACTCCGCTCTCACTGTGTATATATATATATACTGTATACTCCGCTCTCACTGTGTATATATATATACTGTATACTCCGCTCTCACTGTGTGTATATATATACTGTATACTCCGCTCTCACTGTGTATATATATACTGTATACTCCGCTCTGTGTATATATATATATATACTGTATACTCCGCTCTCACTGTATATATATATATATACTGTATACTCCGCTCTCACTGTGTGTATATATATACTGTATACTCCGCTCTCACTGTATATATATATATACTGTATACTCCGCTCTCACTATATATATATATATATATATATATACTGTATACTCCGCTCTCACTGTGTATATATATACTGTATACTCCGCTCTTACTGTGTATATATATATATATACTGTATACTCCGCTCTCACTGTGTATATATATATACTGTATACTCCGCTCTCACTGTGTATATATATATATACTGTATACTCCGCTCTCACTGTGTATATATATATACTGTATACTCCGCTCTCCCTGTGTATATATATATATACTGTATACTC
The DNA here is from genome assembly GCF_051348905.1 of Ranitomeya variabilis. Classification (NCBI taxonomy): domain Eukaryota; kingdom Metazoa; phylum Chordata; class Amphibia; order Anura; family Dendrobatidae; genus Ranitomeya; species Ranitomeya variabilis. Next base: position 1,647,642 of record NC_135232.1, on the reverse strand, counting down.
CGCTCTCACTGTGTGTATATATATACTGTATACTCCGCTCTCACTGTGTATATATATATATACTGTATACTCCGCTCTCACTGTATATATATATATATACTGTATACTCCGCTCTCCCTGTATATATATATATATACTGTATACTCCGCTCTCACCGTGTATATATATATATATATATATACTGTATACTCCGCTCTCACTGTGTATATATATATATATATACTGTATACTCCGCTCTCACTGTGTATATATATATATATATATATATATATACTGTATACTCCGCTCTCACTGTATATATATATATATACTGTATACTCCGCTCTCCCTGTATATATATATACTGTATACTCCGCTCTCCCTGTATATATATATATATATACTGTATACTCCGCTCTCACTGTGTATATATATATATACTGTATACTCCGCTCTCCCTGTATATATATATACTGTATACTCCGCTCTCCCTGTATATATATATATATATACTGTATACTCCGCTCTCCCTGTATATATATATATATATATATACTGTATACTCCGCTCTCACTGTGTATATATATATACTGTATACTCCGCTCTCACTGTGTATATATATATACTGTACACTCCGCTCTCACTGTGTATATATATATATATATATATATACTGTATACTCCGCTCTCACTGTGTATATATATATACTGTATACTCCGCTCTCACTGTGTGTATATATATATACTGTATACTCCGCTCTCACTGTGTATATATATATATACTGTATACTCCGCTCTCACTGTGTATATATATATATACTGTATACTCCGCTCTCACTGTGTATATATATATACTGTATACTCCGCTCTCACTGTATATATATATATATATACTGTATACTCCGCTCTCACTGTATATATATATATATACTGTATACTCCGCTCTCACTGTGTATATATATATATACTGTATACTCCGCTCTCACTGTGTATATATATATATATATACTGTATACTCCGCTCTCACTGTGTATATATATATACTGTACACTCCGCTCTCACTGTGTATATATATATATACTGTATACTCCGCTCTCACTGTGTATATATATATATACTGTATACTCCGCTCTCACTGTGTATATATATATATATATACTGTATACTCCGCTCTCACTGTGTATATATATATACTGTATACTCCGCTCTCACTGTGTATATATATATACTGTATACTCCGCTCTCACTGTATATATATATATATATACTGTATACTCCGCTCTCACTGTATATATATATATACTGTATACTCCGCTCTCACTGTATATATATATATATATATACTGTATACTCCACTCTCACTGTGTATATATATATATATATATACTGTATACTCCGCTCTCACTGTATATATATATATATACTGTATACTCCGCTCTCACTGTGTATATATATATATACTGTATACTCCGCTCTCACTGTGTATATATATATACTGTATACTCCGCTCTCACTGTGTATATATATATATACTGTATACTCCGCTCTCACTGTGTATATATATATACTGTATACTCCGCTCTCACTGTGTATATATATATATACTGTATACTCCGCTCTCACTGTGTATATATATATATACTGTATACTCCGCTCTCACTGTGTATATATATATATATATATATACTGTATACTCCGCTCTCACTGTGTATATATATATATATACTGTATACTCCGCTCTCACTGTGTATATATATATATACTGTATACTCCGCTCTCACTGTGTATATATATATACTGTATACTCCGCTCTCACTGTGTATATATATATATATATACTGTATACTCCGCTCTCACTGTATATATATATATATATATATATATATATATATATATATACTGTATACTCCGCTCTCACTGTGTATATATATATATACTGTATACTCCACTCTCACTGTATATATATATATATATATATACTGTATACTCCGCTCTCACTGTGTATATATATATATACTGTATACTCCGCTCTCACTGTGTATATATATATATATACTGTATACTCCGCTCTCACTGTGTATATATATATATACTGTATACTCCGCTCTCACTGTGTATATATATATACTGTATACTCCGCTCTCACTGTGTATATATATATACTGTATACTCCGCTCTCACTGTATATATATATATATATACTGTATACTCCGCTCTCACTGTATATATATATATACTGTATACTCCGCTCTCACTGTATATATATATATATACTGTATACTCCGCTCTCACTGTATATATATATATACTGTATACTCCGCTCTCACTGTATATATATATATATACTGTATACTCCGCTCTCACTGTGTATATATATATATACTGTATACTCCGCTCTCACTGTGTATATATATATATATATACTGTATACTCCGCTCTCACTGTATATATATATATATATACTGTATACTCCGCTCTCACTGTGTATATATATATATATACTGTATACTCCGCTCTCACTGTGTATATATATATATATACTGTATACTCCGCTCTCACTGTGTATATATATATATACTGTATACTCCGCTCTCACTGTGTATATATATATACTGTATACTCCGCTCTCACTGTGTATATATATATACTGTATACTCCGCTCTCACTGTGTATATATATATACTGTATACTCCGCTCTCACTGTATATATATATATATATACTGTATACTCCGCTCTCACTGTGTATATATATATATATATACTGTATACTCCGCTCTCACTGTATATATATATATATACTGTATACTCCGCTCTCACTGTGTATATATATATATATATACTGTATACTCCGCTCTCACTGTGTATATATATATATATATACTGTATACTCCGCTCTCACTGTGTATATATATATATATACTGTATACTCCGCTCTCACTGTGTATATATATATATACTGTATACTCCGCTCTCACTGTGTATATATATATACTGTATACTCCGCTCTCACTGTGTATATATATATACTGTATACTCCGCTCTCACTGTGTATATATATATACTGTATACTCCGCTCTCACTGTGTATATATATATACTGTATACTCCGCTCTCACTGTATATATATATATACTGTATACTCCGCTCTCACTGTGTATATATATATACTGTATACTCCGCTCTCACTGTGTATATATATATATACTGTATACTCCGCTCTCACTGTGTGTATATATATATATATACTGTATACTCCGCTCTCACTGTGTATATATATATATATACTGTATACTCCGCTCTCACTGTATATATATATATATATATATACTGTATACTCCGCTCTCACTGTGTATATATATATATATATTGTATACTCCGCTCTCACTGTATATATATATATATACTGTATACTCCGCTCTCACTGTGTATATATATATATACTGTATACTCCGCTCTCACTGTGTATATATATATATATATACTGTATACTCCGCTCTCACTGTGTATATATATATATATACTGTATACTCCGCTCTCACTGTGTATATATATATATATATTGTATACTCCGCTCTCACTGTGTATATATATATACTGTATACTCCGCTCTCACTGTATATATATATATATACTGTATACTCCGCTCTCACTGTGTATATATATATATATACTGTATACTCCGCTCTCACTGTGTATATATATATATACTGTATACTCCGCTCTCACTGTGTATATATATATATATTGTATACTCCACTCTCACTGTATATATATATATATATACTGTATACTCCACTCTCACTGTATATATATATATACTGTATACTCCGCTCTCACTGTGTATATATATATACTGTATACTCCGCTCTCACTGTATATATATATATACTGTATACTCCGCTCTCACTGTATATATATATATATATATATATATATATACTGTATACTCCGCTCTCACTGTGTATATATATATATATATACTGTATACTCCGCTCTCACTGTATATATATATATATATACTGTATACTCCGCTCTCACTGTGTATATATATATATATACTGTATACTCCGCTCTCACTGTGTATATATATATATATATACTGTATACTCCGCTCTCACTGTGTATATATATATATATACTGTATACTCCGCTCTCACTGTGTATATATATATATACTGTATACTCCGCTCTCACTGTGTATATATATATACTGTATACTCCGCTCTCACTGTGTATATATATATATACTGTATACTCCGCTCTCACTGTGTATATATATATACTGTATACTCCGCTCTCACTGTGTATATATATATACTGTATACTCCGCTCTCACTGTATATATATATATACTGTATACTCCGCTCTCACTGTGTATATATATATACTGTATACTCCGCTCTCACTGTGTATATATATATACTGTATACTCCGCTCTCACTGTGTATATATATATATACTGTATACTCCGCTCTCACTGTGTGTATATATATATATATACTGTATACTCCGCTCTCACTGTGTATATATATATATATACTGTATACTCCGCTCTCACTGTATATATATATATATATATATATACTGTATACTCCGCTCTCACTGTGTATATATATATACTGTATACTCCGCTCTCACTGTATATATATATATATATACTGTATACTCCGCTCTCACTGTATATATATATACTGTATACTCCGCTCTCACTGTATATATATATATATATATTGTATACTCCGCTCTCACTGTATATATATATATATATATACTGTATACTCCGCTCTCACTGTGTATATATATATATATATAGTATAATCCGCTCTCACTGTATATATATATATATACTGTATACTCCGCTCTCACTGTGTATATATATATATACTGTATACTCCGCTCTCACTGTGTATATATATATATATATTGTATACTCCACTCTCACTGTATATATATATATATATATATACTGTATACTCCGCTCTCACTGTATATATATATATATATATATACTGTATACTCCGCTCTCACTGTGTATATATATATATATAGTATAATCCGCTCTCACTGTATATATATATATATACTGTATACTCCGCTCTCACTGTATATATATATATACTGTATACTCCGCTCTCACTGTGTATATATATATATATATATATAGTATAATCCGCTCTCACTGTATATATATATACTGTATACTCCGCTCTCACTGTATATATATATATATACTGTATACTCCGCTCTCACTGTGTATATATATATATATATATATATACTGTATACTCCGCTCTCACTGTATATATATATATATACTCCGCTCTCACTGTGTATATATATATATACTGTATACTCCGCTCTCACTGTATATATATATATACTCCGCCCTCACTGTATATATATATATATATACTGTATACTCCGCTCTCACTGTGTATATATATATATATATATTGTATACTCCGCTCTCACTGTATATATATATATATATACTGTATACTCCGCTCTCACTGTGTATATATATATATACTGTATACTCCGCTCTCACTGTGTATATATATATATATACTGTATACTCCGCTCTCACTGTACATATATATATATATATATTGTATACTCCACTCTCACTGTATATATATATATATATATATATATATACTGTATACTCCGCCCTCACTGTATATATATATATATATATATATATACTGTATACTCCGCTCTCACTGTGTATATATATATATACTGTATACTCCGCTCTCACTGTGTATATATATATACTGTACACTCCGCTCTCACTGTGTGTATATATATATATACTGTATACTCCGCTCTCACTGTATATATATATATATATACTGTATACTCCGCTCTCACTGTGTATATATATATACTGTATACTCCGCTCTCACTGTGTATATATATATATACTGTATACTCCGCTCTCACTGTATATATATATATATACTGTATACTCCGCTCTCACTGTGTATATATATATATATATATATATATTGTATACTCCGCTCTCACTGTATATATATATATATACTGTATACTCCGCTCTCACTGTATATATATATATATACTGTATACTCCGCTCTCACTGTGTATATATATATATATATATATATATATTGTATACTCCGCTCTCACTGTATATATATATATATACTGTATACTCCGCTCTCACTGTGTATATATATACTGTATACTCCGCTCTCACTGTGTATATATATATATACTGTATACTCCGCTCTCACTGTGTATATATATATATACTGTATACTCCGCTCTCACTGTATATATATATATATACTGTATACTCCGCTCTCACTGTGTATATATATATATACTGTATACTCCGCTCTCACTGTATATATATATATATACTGTATACTCCGCTCTCACTGTATATATATATACTGTATACTCCGCTCTCACTGTGTATATATATATATACTGTATACTCCGCTCTCACTGTGTATATATATATATATATATATACTGTATACTCCGCTCTCACTGTGTATATATATATACTGTATACTCCGCTCTCACTGTGTATATATATATATATACTGTATACTCCGCTCTCACTGTATATATATATATACTGTATACTCCGCTCTCACTGTGTATATATATATATACTGTATACTCCGCTCTCACTGTGTATATATATATATATATATTGTATACTCCGCTCTCACTGTATATATATATATATACTGTATACTCCGCTCTCACTGTGTATATATATATATACTGTATACTCCGCTCTCACTGTATATATATATATACTCCGCTCTCACTGTGTATATATATATACTCCGCCCTCACTGTATATATATATATATATACTGTATACTCCGCTCTCACTGTGTATATATATATACTGTATACTCCGCTCTCACTGTGTATATATATATACTGTATACTCCGCTCTCACTGTGTATATATATATACTGTATACTCCGCTCTCACTGTATATATATATACTGTATACTCCGCTCTCACTGTGTATATATATATACTGTATACTCCGCTCTCACTGTGTATATATATATACTGTATACTCCGCTCTCACTGTGTATATATATATATATATTGTATACTCCGCTCTCACTGTGTATATATATATATACTGTATACTCCGCTCTCACTGTATATATATATATACTCCGCCCTCACTGTATATATATATATATATATATACTGTATACTCCGCTCTCACTGTGTATATATATATACTGTATACTCCGCTCTCACTGTGTATATATATATATACTGTATACTCCGCTCTCACTGTGTATATATATATATACTGTATACTCCGCTCTCACTGTGTATATATATATATATTGTATACTCCACTCTCACTGTATATATATATATATATATACTGTATACTCCGCTCTCACTGTGTATATATATATATATACTGTATACTCCGCTCTCACTGTGTATATATATATATACTGTATACTCCGCTCTCACTGTATATATATATATACTCCGCTCTCACTGTGTATATATATATATACTGTATACTCCGCTCTCACTGTATATATATATACTCCGCCCTCACTGTATATATATATATATATACTGTATACTCCGCTCTCACTGTGTATATATATATACTGTATACTCCGCTCTCACTGTGTATATATATATATATACTGTATACTCCGCTCTCACTGTGTATATATATATACTGTATACTCCGCTCTCACTGTGTATATATATATATATACTGTATACTCCGCTCTCACTGTGTATATATATATATACTGTATACTCCGCTCTCACTGTATATATATATATATACTCCGCCCTCACTGTATATATATATATATATATACTGTATACTCCGCTCTCACTGTGTATATATATATACTGTATACTCCGCTCTCACTGTGTATATATATATATACTGTATACTCCGCTCTCACTGTGTATATATATATATATACTGTATACTCCGCTCTCACTGTGTATATATATATATATACTGTATACTCCGCTCTCACTGTGTATATATATATACTGTATACTCCGCTCTCCCTGTGTATATATATATATACTGTATACTCCGCTCTCACTGTGTATATATATATACTGTATACTCCGCTCTCACTGTGTATATATATATACTGTATACTCCGCTCTCACTGTGTATATATATATATATATATACTGTATACTCCGCTCTCACTGTATATATATATATACTGTATACACCGCTCTCACTGTGTATATATATATATACTGTATACTCCGCTCACACAGTGTATATATATATACTGTATACTCCGCTCTCACTGTGTATATATATATACTGTATACTCCGCTCTCACTGTGTATATATATATATATATATATACTGTATACTCCGCTCTCACTGTGTATATATATATATATATACTGTATACTCCGCTCTCACTGTGTATATATATATACTGTATACTCCGCTCTCACTGTATATATATATATATACTGTATACTCCGCTCTCACTGTGTATATATATATACTGTATACTCCGCTCTCACTGTGTATATATATATACTGTAAACTCCGCTCTCACTGTGTATATATATATATATACTGTATACTCCGCTCTCACTGTATATATATATATATATACTGTATACTCCGCTCTCACTGTATATATATATACTGTATACTCCGCTCACACAGTGTATATATATATATACTGTATACTCCGCTCTCACTGTGTATATATATACACTGTATATTCCGCTCTCACTGTGTATATATATACACTGTATACTCCGCTCTCACTGTATATATATATACTGTATACTCCGCTCTCACTGTGTATATATATATACTGTATACTCCGCTCTCACTGTGTATATATATATACTGTATACTCCGCTCTCACTGTGTATATATATATATACTGTATACTCCGCTCTCACTGTGTATATATATATATACTGTATACTCCGCTCTCACTGTGTATATATATATATACTGTATACTCCGCTCTCACTGTGTATATATATATATACTGTATACTCCGCTCTCACTGTGTATATATATATATATATATATATACTGTATACTCCGCTCTCACTGTATATATATATACTGTATACTCCGCTCTCACTGTGTATATATATATATACTGTATACTCCGCTCTCACTGTGTATATATATATATATACTGTATACTCCGCTCTCACTGTATATATATATACTGTATACTCCGCTCTCACTGTGTATATATATATACTGTATACTCCGCTCTCACTGTGTATATATATATATACTGTATACTCCGCTCTCACTGTGTATATATATATATACTGTATACTCCGCTCTCACTGTGTATATATATATACTGTATACTCCGCTCTCACTGTGTATATATATATACTGTATACTCCGCTCTCACTGTGTATATATATATATATACTGTATACTCCGCTCTCACTGTATATATATATACTGTATACTCCGCTCTCACTGTGTATATATATATATATATATACTGTATACTCCGCTCTCACTGTATATATATATATATACTGTACACTCCGCTCTCACTGTGTGTATATATATACTGTATACTCCGCTCTCACTGTGTATATATATATACTGTACACTCCGCTCTCACTGTGTGTATATATATACTGTATACTCCGCTCTCATTGTGTATATATATATATATATATACTGTACACTCCGCTCTCACTGTGTATATATATATATATATATATATATATATATATACTGTATACTCCGCTCACTGTATATATATATACTGTATACTCCGCTCTCACTGTGTATATATATATATACTGTATACTCCGCTCTCACTGTGTATATATATATACTGTATACTCCGCTCTCACTGTGTATATATATATACTGTACACTCCGCTCTCACTGTGTGTATATATATACTGTATACTCCGCTCTCACTGTGTATATATATATACTGTATACTCCGCTCTCACTGTGTATATATACTGTATACTGTATACTCCGCACTCACTGTGTATATATATATATATACTGTATACTCCGCTCTCACTGTGTATATATATATACTGTATACTCCGCTCTCACTGTGTATATATATATATACTGTATACTCCGCTCTCACTGTGTATATATATATATATATACTGTATACTCCGCTCTCACTGTGTATATATATATATATACTGTATACTCTGCTCTCACTGTGTATATATATATACTGTATACTCCGCTCTCACTGTGTATATATATATATATACTGTATACTCCGCTCTCACTGTGTATATATATATACTGTATACTCCGCTCTCACTGTGTATATATATATACTGTACACTCCGCTCTCACTGTGTATATATATATACTGTATACTCCGCTCTCACTGTGTATATATATATACTGTATACTCCGCTCTCACTGTGTATATATATATATACTGTATACTCCGCTCTCACTGTGTATATATATATACTGTATACTCCGCTCTCACTGTATATATATATACTGTATACTCCGCTCACACAGTGTATATATATATACTGTATACTCCGCTCTCACTGTGTATATATATATATATATATATATATATATATACTGTATACTCCGCTCTCACTGTGTATATATATATACTGTATACTCCGCTCTCACTGTGTATATATATATACTGTACACTCCGCTCTCACTGTGTGTATATATATATACTGTGTACTCCGCTCTCACTGTGTATATATATATATATACTGTACACTCCGCTCTCACTGTGTATATATATACTGTATACTCCGCTCTCACTGTGTATATATATACTGTACACTCCGCTCTCACTGTGTATATATATACTGTATACTCCGCTCTCACTGTATATATATATACTGTATACTCCGCTCTCACTGTGTATATATATATACTGTATACTCCGCTCTCACTGTGTATATATATATATACTGTATACTCCGCTCTCACTGTGTATATATATATATATATATACTGTATACTCCGCTCTCACTGTGTATATATATATATACTGTATACTCCGCTCTCACTGTGTATATATATATACTGTATACTCCGCTCTCACTGTGTATATATATATACTGTACACTCCGCTCTCACTGTGTGTATATATATATACTGTGTACTCCGCTCTCACTGTGTATATATATATATATACTGTACACTCCGCTCTCACTGTGTATATATATACTGTATACTCCGCTCTCACTGTGTATATATATACTGTACACTCCGCTCTCACTGTGTATATATATACTGTATACTCCGCTCTCACTGTATATATATATACTGTATACTCCGCTCTCACTGTGTATATATATATATATACTGTATACTCCGCTCTCACTGTGTATATATATATACTGTATACTCCGCTCTCACTGTGTATATATATATATACTGTATACTCCGCTCTCACTGTGTATATATATATATATATACTGTATACTCCGCTCTCACTGTGTATATATATATATACTGTATACTCTGCTCTCACTGTGTATATATATATACTGTATACTCCGCTCTCACTGTGTATATATATATATATATACTGTATACTCCGCTCTCACTGTGTATATATATATACTGTATACTCCGCTCTCACTGTGTATATATATATACTGTACACTCCGCTCTCACTGTGTATATATATATACTGTATACTCCGCTCTCACTGTGTATATATATATACTGTACACTCCGCTCTCACTGTGTATATATATATACTGTATACTCCGCTCTCACTGTGTATATATATATATACTGTATACTCCGCTCTCACTGTATATATATATACTGTATACTCCGCTCACACAGTGTATATATATATACTGTATACTCCGCTCTCACTGTGTATATATATATATATATATATATATATATACTGTATACTCCGCTCTCACTGTGTATATATATATACTGTATACTCCGCTCTCACTGTGTATATATATATACTGTACACTCCGCTCTCACTGTGTGTATATATATATACTGTGTACTCCGCTCTCACTGTGTATATATATATATATACTGTACACTCCGCTCTCACTGTGTATATATATACTGTATACTCCGCTCTCACTGTGTATATATATACTGTACACTCCGCTCTCACTGTGTATATATATACTGTATACTCCGCTCTCACTGTATATATATATACTGTATACTCCGCTCTCACTGTGTATATATATATACTGTATACTCCGCTCTCACTGTGTATATATATATATACTGTATACTCCGCTCTCACTGTGTATATATATATATATATATACTGTATACTCCGCTCTCACTGTGTATATATATATATACTGTATACTCCGCTCTCACTGTGTATATATATATACTGTATACTCCGCTCTCACTGTGTATATATATATACTGTACACTCCGCTCTCACTGTGTGTATATATATATACTGTGTACTCCGCTCTCACTGTGTATATATATATATATATACTGTACACTCCGCTCTCACTGTGTATATATATACTGTATACTCCGCTCTCACTGTGTATATATATACTGTACACTCCGCTCTCACTGTGTATATATATACTGTATACTCCGCTCTCACTGTATATATATATACTGTATACTCCGCTCTCACTGTGTATATATATATACTGTATACTCCGCTCTCACTGTGTATATATATATATACTGTATACTCCGCTCTCACTGTGTATATATATATATATATATACTGTATACTCCGCTCTCACTGTGTATATATATATATACTGTATACTCCGCTCTCACTGTGTATATATATATATACTGTATACTCCGCTCTCACTGTGTATATATATATATATATACTGTATACTCCGCTCTCACTGTGTATATATATATACTGTATACTCCGCTCTCACTGTGTATATATATATATACTGTATACTCCGCTCTCACTGTATATATATATATATACTGTATACTCCGCTCTCACTGTGTGTATATATATATATATATATATATATACTGTATACTCCGCTCTCACTGTGTATATATATATATATATACTGTATATTCCACTCTCACTGTATATATATATATATACTGTATACTCCGCTCTCACTGTGTGTATATATATATATATATACTGTATATTCCGCTCTCACTGTATATATATATATACTGTATACTCCGCTCTCACTGTGTATATATATATACTGTATACTCCGCTCTCACTGTATATATATATATATACTGTATACTCCGCTCTCACTGTATATATATATATACTGTATACTCCGCTCTCACTGTGTGTATATATATATATATATACTGTATACTCCGCTCTCACTGTATATATATATACTGTATACTCTGCTCTCCCTGTATATATATATATATATATATATATATATATATATATATATATATATATATACTGTATATTCCGCTCTCACTGTATATATATATATACTGTATACTCCGCTCTCACTGTATATATATATACTGTATACTCCGCTCTCACTGTATATATATATATATTGTATACTCCGCTCTCACTGTATATATATATATACTGTATACTCCGCTCTCACTGTATATATATATATACTGTATACTCCGCTCTCACTGTGTATATATATATATACTGTATACTCCGCTCTCACTGTGTATATATATATACTGTATACTCCGCTCTCACTGTGTATATATATATATACTGTATACTCCGCTCTCACTGTGTATATATATATATACTGTATACTCCGCTCTCACTGTGTATATATATATATACTGTATACTCCGCTCTCACTGTGTATATATATATACTGTATACTCCGCTCTCACTGTGTATATATATATATACTGTATACTCCGCTCTCACTGTGTATATATATATACTGTATACTCCGCTCTCACTGTGTATATATATATACTGTATACTCCGCTCTCACTGTGTATATATATATATACTGTATACTCCGCTCTCACTGTATATATATATACTGTATACTCTGCTCTCCCTGTATATATATATATATATATACTGTATATTCCGCTCTCACTGTATATATATATATACTGTATACTCCGCTCTCACTGTATATATATATACTGTATACTCCGCTCTCACTGTATATATATATATATACTGTATACTCCGCTCTCACTGTGTATATATATATACTGTATATTCCGCTCTCACTGTATATATATATATATATACTGTATACTCCGCTCTCACTGTGTGTATATATATATATATATACTGTATACTCCGCTCTCACTGTGTATATATATATATATACTGTATACTCCGCTCTCACTGTGTATATATATATATATACTGTATACTCCGCTCTCACTGTGTATATATATAGTGTATACTCCGCTCTCACTGTATATATATATATACTGTATACTCTGCTCTCACTGTGTATATATATATATATACTGTATACTCCGCTCTCACTGTATATATATATATATATACTGTATACTCCGCTCTCACTGTATATATATATATACTGTATACTCCGCTCTCACTGTGTATATATATATATATATACTGTATACTCCGCTCTCACTGTGTATATATATATACTGTATACTCCGCTCTCACTGTGTATATATATATACTGTATACTCCGCTCTCACTGTGTATATATATATATATACTGTATACTCCACTCTCACTGTGTATATATATATATACTGTATACTCCGCTCTCACTGTATATATATATACTGTATACTCCGCTCTCACTGTGTATATATATATACTGTATACTCCGCTCTCACTGTGTATATATATATATACTGTATACTCCGCTCTCACTGTGTATATATATATATATATACTGTATACTCCGCTCTCACTGTGTATATATATATATACTGTATACTCCGCTCTCACTGTGTGTATATATATATACTGTATACTCCGCTCTCACTGTGTATATATATATACTGTATACTCCGCTCTCACTGTGTATATATATATACTGTATACTCCGCTCTCACTGTGTATATATATATATATACTGTATACTCCGCTCTCACTGTGTATATACATATATACTGTATACTCCACTCTCACTGTATATATATATATATACTGTATACTCCGCTCTCACTGTGTATATATATATACTGTATACTCCGCTCTCACTGTGTATATATATATACTGTATACTCCGCTCTCACTGTGTATATATATATATACTGTATACTCCACTCTCACTGTGTATATATATATATACTGTATACTCCGCTCTCACTGTATATATATATACTGTATACTCCGCTCTCACTGTGTATATATATATACTGTATACTCCGCTCTCACTGTGTATATATATATATACTGTATACTCCGCTCTCACTGTGTATATATATATATATATATACTGTATACGCCGCTCTCACTGTGTATATATATATATACTGTATACTCCGCTCTCACTGTGTGTATATATATATACTGTATACTCCGCTCTCACTGTGTATATATATATACTGTATACTCCGCTCTCACTGTGTATATATATATACTGTATACTCCGCTCTCACTGTGTATATATATATATACTGTATACTCCGCTCTCACTGTGTATATACATATATACTGTATACTCCACTCTCACTGTATATATATATATATACTGTATACTCCGCTCTCACTGTGTATATATATATACTGTATACTCCGCTCTCACTGTGTATATATATATACTGTATACTCCGCTCTCCCTGTATATATATATATATATATACTGTATACTCCGCTCTCACTGTGTGTATATATATATATACTGTATACTCCGCTCTCACTGTGTATATATATATATATATACTGTATACTCCGCTCTCACTGTGTATATATATATATACTGTATACTCCGCTCTCACTGTGTATATATATATACTGTATACTCCGCTCTCACTGTGTATATATATATATACTGTATACTCCGCTCTCACTGTGTATATATATATACTGTATACTCCGCTCTCCCTGTATATATATATATATACTGTATACTCCGCTCTCACTGTGTATATATATATACTGTATACTCCGCTCTCACTGTATATATATATATACTGTATACTCCGCTCTCACTGTGTATATATATATACTGTATACTCCGCTCTCACTGTGTATATATATATACTGTATACTCCGCTCTCACTGTGTATATATATATATATACTGTATACTCCGCTCTCACTGTGTATATATATATATATACTGTATATTCCGCTCTCACTGTATATATATATACACTGTATACTCCGCTCTCACTGTGTATATATATATATACTGTATACTCCGCTCTCACTGTGTATATATATATATATATATATACTGTATACTCCGCTCTCACTGTGTATATATATATATACTGTATACTCCGCTCTCACTGTGTATATATATATACTGTATACTCCGCTCTCACTGTATATATATATATACTGTATACTCCGCTCTCACTGTGTATATATATATACTGTATACTCCGCTCTCACTGTGTATATATATACTGTATACTCCGCTCTCACTGTGTATATATATATACTGTATACTCCGCTCTCACTGTGTGTATATATATATATATACTGTATACTCCGCTCTCACTGTATATATATATACTGTATACGCCGCTCTCCCTGTATATATATATATATACTGTATACTCCGCTCTCACTGTATATATATATATATATATATATACTGTATACTCTGCTCTCACTGTGTATATATATATATACTGTATACTCCGCTCTCACTGTGTATATATATATACTGTATACTCCGCTCTCCCTGTATATATATATATATACTGTATACTCCGCTCTCACTGTGTATATATATATATACTGTATACTCCGCTCTCACTGTGTATATATATGTACTGTATACTCCGCTCTCCCTGTATATATATATATATACTGTATATTCCGCTCTCACTGTATATATATATATATTATACTGTATACTCCGCTCTCACTGTGTATATATATATACTGTATACTCCGCTCTCACTGTATATATATATATACTGTATACTCCGCTCTCCCTGTATATATATATATACTGTATACTCCGCTCTCACTGTATATATATATATACTGTATACTCCGCTCTCACTGTGTATATATATATACTGTATACTCCGCTCTCACTGTGTATATATATATATACTGTATACTCCGCTCTCCCTGTATATATATATATATATATACACTGTATACTCCGCTCTCACTGTGTATATATATATACTGTACACTCCGCTCTCACTGTGTATATATATATACTGTATACTCCACTCTCACTGTATATATATATATACTGTATACTCTGCTCTCACTGTGTATATATATATATACTGTATATTCCGCTCTCACTGTGTATATATATATACTGTATACTCCGCTCTCACTGTATATATATATATATACTGTATACTCCGCTCTCACTGTGTATATATATATATATACTGTATACTCCGCTCTCACTGTGTATATATATATATACTGTATACTCCGCTCTCACTGTGTATATATATATACTGTATACTCCGCTCTCACTGTATATATATATATATACTGTATACTCCGCTCTCACTGTGTATATATATATACTGTATACTCCGCTCTCACTGTGTATATATATATATATATATATATACTGTATACTCCGCTCTCACTGTGTATATATATATACTGTATACTCCGCTCTCACTGTGTATATATATATATATACTGTATACTCCGCTCTCACTGTGTATATATATATATATACTGTATACTCCGCTCTCACTGTGTATATATATATATACTGTATACTCCGCTCTCACTGTGTATATATATACTGTATACTCGCTCTCACTGTATATATATATATATATACTGTATACTCGCTCTCACTGTGTATATATATATATATACTGTATACTCCGCTCTCACTGTGTATATATATATACTGTATACTCCGCTCTCACTGTATATATATATACACTGTATACTCCGCTCTCCCTGTGTATATATATATATACTGTATACTCCGCTCTCACTGTGTATATATATATACTGTATACTCCGCTCTCACTGTGTATATATATATATATATATACTGTATACTCCGCTCTCACTGTGTATATATATATACTGTATACTCCGCTCTCACTGTATATATATATATATACTGTATACTCCGCTCTCACTGTGTATATATATATATATACTGTATACTCCGCTCTCACTGTGTATATATATATACTGTACACTCCGCTCTCACTGTATATATATATATATATATATATATATATATATATATATATATATATATACTGTATACTCCGCTCTCACTGTGTATATATATATATATACTGTATACTCCGCTCTCACTGTGTATATATATATACTGTATACTCCGCTCTCACTGTGTATATATATATACTGTATACTCCGCTCTCACTGTGTATATATATACTGTATACTCCGCTCTCACTGTGTATATATATATACTGTATACTCCGCTCTCACTGTGTATATATATATATACTGTATACTCCGCTCTCACTGTGTATATATATATATACTGTATACTCCGCTCTCACTGTGTATATATATATACTGTATAATCCGCTCTCACTGTGTATATATATATACTGTATACTCCGCTCTCACTGTGTATATATATATACTGTATACTCCGCTCTCACTGTGTATATATATACTGTATACTCCGCTCTCACTGTGTATATATATATACTGTATACTCCGCTCTCACTGTATATATATATATATACTGTATACTCCGCTCTCACTGTGTATATATATATATATACTGTATACTCCGCTCTCACTGTGTATATATATATACTGTACACTCCGCTCTCACTGTATATATATATATATATATACTGTATACTCCGCTCTCACTGTGTATATATATATATATACTGTATACTCCGCTCTCACTGTGTATATATATATATACTGTATACTCCGCTCTCACTGTGTATATATATATATATACTGTATACTCCGCTCTCACTGTATATATATATATATACTGTATACTCCGCTCTCACTGTGTATATATATATATATACTGTATACTCCGCTCTCACTGTGTATATATATATACTGTATACTCCGCTCTCACTGTGTATATATATATACTGTATACTCCGCTCTCACTGTGTATATATATATATACTGTATACTCCGCTCTCACTGTGTATATATATATATATACTGTACACTCCGCTCTCACTGTGTATATATATATATACTGTATACTCCGCTCTCACTGTGTATATATATATACTGTATACTCCGCTCTCACTGTGTATATATATACTGTATACTCCGCTCTCACTGTGTATATATATATATACTGTATACTCCGCTCTCACTGTGTATATATATATATATACTGTATACTCCGCTCTCACTGTGTATATATATATATATACTGTATACTCCGCTCTCACTGTGTATATATATATACTGTATACTCCGCTCTCACTGTGTATATATATATATATACTGTACACTCCGCTCTCACTGTGTATATATATATATACTGTATACTCCGCTCTCACTGTGTATATATATATACTGTATACTCCGCTCTCACTGTGTATATATATACTGTATACTCCGCTCTCACTGTGTATATATATATATACTGTATACTCCGCTCTCACTGTGTATATATATACTGTATACTCCGCTCTCACTGTGTATATATATATATACTGTATACTCCGCTCTCACTGTGTATATATATATATATATACTGTATACTCCGCTCTCACTGTATATATATATATATACTGTATACTCCGCTCTCACTGTGTATATATATATATACTGTATACTCCGCTCTCACTGTGTATATATATATATACTGTATACTCCGCTCTCACTGTGTATATATATATACTGTATACTCCGCTCTCACTGTATATATATATATATACTGTATACTCCGCTCTCACTGTATATATATATATATACTGTATACTCCGCTCTCACTGTGTATATATATATACTGTATACTCCGCTCTCACTGTGTATATATATATACTGTATACTCCGCTCTCACTGTGTATATATATACTGTATACTCCGCTCTCACTGTGTATATATATATATACTGTATACTCCGCTCTCACTGTATATATATATATATACTGTATACTCCGCTGTCACTGTGTATATATATATATATACTGTATACTCCGCTCTCACTGTGTATATATATATATATACTGTATACTCCGCTCTCACTGTGTATATATATCTATATACTGTATACTCCGCTCTCACTGTATATATATATATATATATATATATATATATATACTGTATACTCTGCTCTCACTGTGTATATATATATATATACTGTATACTCCGCTCTCACTGTGTATATATATATACTGTATACTCCGCTCTCACTGTGTATATATATATATACTGTATACTCCGCTCTCACTGTATATATATATACTGTATACTCCGCTCTCACTGTGTATATATATATATATATATATACTGTATACTCCGCTCTCCCTGTGTATATATATATATACTGTATACTCCGCTCTCACTGTGTATATATATATACTGTATACTCCGCTCTCACTGTGTATATATATATATATATACTGTATACTCCGCTCTCACTGTGTATATATATATACTGTATACTCCGCTCTCACTGTGTATATATATATATACTGTATACTCCGCTCTCACTGTGTATATATATATACTGTATACTCCGCTCTCCCTGTGTATATATATATATACTGTATACTCCGCTCTCACTGTGTATATATATATATACTGTATAGTCCGCTCTCACTGTGTATATATATATACTGTATACTCCGCTCTCACTGTGTATATATATATATATATACTGTATACTCCGCTCTCACTGTGTATATATATATACTGTATACTCCGCTCTCACTGTGTATATATATATACTGTATACTCCGCTCTCACTGTGTATATATATATACTGTATACTCCGCTCTCACTGTGTATATATATATATACTGTATACTCCGCTCTCACTGTGTATATATATATACTGTATACTCCGCTCTCACTGTGTATATATATATATATATACTGTATACTCCGCTCTCACTGTGTATATATATATACTGTATACTCCGCTCTCACTGTGTATATATATATATACTGTATACTCCGCTCTCACTGTGTATATATATATACTGTATACTCCGCTCTCACTGTGTATATATATATATATATATACTGTATACTCCGCTCTCACTGTGTATATATATATACTGTATACTCCGCTCTCACTGTGTATATATATATACTGTATACTCCGCTCTCCCTGTGTATATATATATATACTGTATACTCCGCTCTCACTGTGTATATATATACACTGTATACTCCGCTCTCACTGTATATATATATATACTGTAAACTCCGCTCTCACTGTGTATATATATATACTGTATACTCCGCTCTCACTGTGTATATATATATATACTGTATACTCCGCTCTCACTGTGTATATATATATACTGTATACTCCGCTCTCACTGTGTATATATATATATATACTGTTTACTCCGCTCTCACTGTGTATATATATATATACTGTATACTCCGCTCTCACTGTGTATATATATATATATATACTGTATACTCCGCTCTCCCTGTGTATATATATACTGTATACTCCGCTCTCACTGTGTATATATATATATATACTGTATACTCCGCTCTCACTGTGTATATATATATATATATATACTGTATACTCCGCTCTCACTGTGTATATATATATACTGTATACTCCGCTCTCACTGTATATATATATATATACTGTATACTCCGCTCTCACTGTGTATATATATATATACTGTATACTCCGCTCTCACTGTGTATATATATATATACTGTATACTCCGCTCTCACTGTGTATATATATATATACTGTATACTCCGCTCTCACTGTGTATATATATATATACTGTATACTCCGCTCTCACTGTGTATATATATATATACTGTACACTCCGCTCTCACTGTGTATATATATATATACTGTATACTCCGCTCTCCCTGTATATATATATATACTGTATACTCCGCTCTCCCTGTGTATATATATATATACTGTATACTCCGCTCTCACTGTGTATATATATATATACTGTATAGTCCGCTCTCACTGTGTATATATATATACTGTATACTCCGCTCTCACTGTGTATATATATATATATACTGTATACTCCGCTCTCACTGTGTATATATATATACTGTATACTCCGCTCTCACTGTGTATATATATATACTGTATACTCCGCTCTCACTGTGTATATATATATATATACTGTATACTCCGCTCTCACTGTGTATATATATATACTGTATACTCCGCTCTCACTGTGTATATATATATACTGTATACTCCGCTCTCACTGTGTATATATATATACTGTATACTCCGCTCTCACTGTGTATATATATATATATATACTGTATACTCCGCTCTCACTGTGTATATATATATACTGTATACTCCGCTCTCACTGTGTATATATATATATACTGTATACTCCGCTCTCACTGTGTATATATATATATATACTGTATACTCCGCTCTCACTGTGTATATATATATATACTGTACACTCCGCTCTCACTGTGTATATATATATACTGTATACTCCGCTCTCACTGTGTATATATATATATACTGTATACTCCGCTCTCACTGTGTATATATATATATACTGTATACTCCGCTCTCACTGTGTATATATATATATACTGTATACTCCGCTCTCACTGTGTATATATATATATACTGTATACTCCGCTCTCACTGTGTATATATATATACTGTATACTCCGCTCTCACTGTGTATATATATATATACTGTATACTCCGCTCTCACTGTGTATATATATATATATACTGTATACTCCGCTCTCACTGTGTATATATATATATATACTGTATACTCCGCTCTCACTGTGTATATATATACACTGTATACTCCGCTCTCACTGTGTATATATATATACTGTATACTCCGCTCTCACTGTGTATATATATATATATACTGTATACTCCGCTCTCACTGTGTATATATATACACTGTATACTCCGCTCTCACTGTGTATATATATATACTGTATACTCCGCTCTCACTGTGTATATATATATATACTGTATACTCCGCTCTCACTGTGTATATATATATATACTGTATACTCCGCTCTCACTGTGTATATATATATATACTGTATACTCCGCTCTCACTGTGTATATATATATATATACTGTATACTCCGCTCTCACTGTGTATATATATACACTGTATACTCCCGCTCTCACTGTGTATATATATATACTGTATACTCCGCTCTCACTGTGTATATATATATATACTGTATACTCCGCTCTCACTGTGTATATATATACACTGTATACTCCGCTCTCACTGTGTATATATATATATACTGTATACTCCGCTCTCACTGTGTATATATATATATATACTGTATACTCCGCTCTCACTGTGTATATATATATACTGTATACGCCGCTCTCACTGTGTATATATATATACTGTATACTCCGCTCTCACTGTGTATATATATACTGTATACTCCGCTCTCACTGTGTATATATATATATACTGTATACTCCGCTCTCACTGTGTATATATATATATATACTGTATACTCCGCTCTCACTGTGTATATATATATATACTGTATACTCCGCTCTCACTGTGTGTATATATATATATATATACTGTATACTCCGCTCTCACTGTGTATATATATATACTGTATACTCCGCTCTCACTGTGTATATATATATATACTGTATACTCCGCTCTCACTGTGTATATATATATATACTGTATACTCCGCTCTCACTGTGTATATATATATATATACTGTATACTCCGCTCTCACTGTGTATATATATATATACTGTATACTCCGCTCTCACTGTGTATATATATATATATACTGTATACTCCGCTCTCACTGTGTATATATATATATACTGTATACTCCGCTCTCACTGTGTATATATATATATACTGTATACTCCGCTCTCACTGTGTATATATATATACTGTATACTCCGCTCTCACTGTGTATATATATATACTGTATACTCCGCTCTCACTGTGTATATATATATACTGTATACTCCGCTCTCACTGTGTATATATATATATACTGTATACTCCGCTCTCACTGTGTATATATATATATATACTGTATACTCCGCTCTCACTGTGTATATATATATATACTGTATACTCCGCTCTCACTGTGTATATATATATATATATACTGTATACTCCGCTCTCACTGTGTATATATATATATACTGTATACTCCGCTCTCACTGTGTATATATATATATACTGTATACTCCGCTCTCACTGTGTATATATATATATACTGTATACTCCGCTCTCACTGTGTATATATATATATATACTGTATACTCCGCTCTCACTGTGTATATATATATATACTGTATACTCCGCTCTCACTGTGTATATATATATATACTGTATACTCCGCTCTCACTGTGTATATATATATATACTGTATACTCCGCTCTCACTGTGTATATATATATATACTGTATACTCCGCTCTCACTGTGTATATATATATACTGTATACTCCGCTCTCACTGTGTATATATATATATACTGTATACTCCGCTCTCACTGTGTATATATATATATATATACTGTATACTCCGCTCTCACTGTATATATATATATACACTGTATACTCCGCTCTCACTGTGTATATATATATACTGTATACTCCGCTGTCACTGTGTATATATATATACTGTATACTCCGCTCTCACTGTGTATATATATATACTGTATACTCCGCTCTCACTGTGTATATATATATACTGTATACTCCGCTCTCACTGTGTATATATATACTGTATACTCCGCTCTCACTGTGTATATATATATACTGTATACTCCGCTCTCACTGTATATATATATATACTGTATACTCCGCTCTCACTGTGTATATATATATATACTGTATACTCCGCTCTCACTGTATATATATATACTGTATACTCCGCTCTCACTGTGTATATATATATATACTGTATACTCCGCTCTCACTGTGTATATATATATACTGTATACTCCGCTCTCACTGTGTATATATATATACTGTATACTCCGCTCTCACTGTGTATATATATATATACTGTATACTCCGCTCTCACTGTATATATATATATACTGTATACTCCGCTCTCACTGTGTATATATATATACTGTATACTGTATACTCCGCTCTCACTGTGTATATATATATATATACTGTATACTCCGCTCTCACTGTATATATATATATACTGTATACTCCGCTCTCACTGTGTATATATATATATATATACTGTATACTCTGCTCTCACTGTGTATATATATATACTGTATACTCCGCTCTCACTGTGTGTATATATATATATATATATATATACTGTATACTCCGCTCTCACTGTGTATATATATATATATATCTGTATACTCCGCTCTCACTGTGTATATATATATACTGTATACTCCGCTCTCACTGTGTATATATATATATACTGTATACTCCGCTCTCACTGTGTATATATATATACTGTATACTCCGCTCTCACTGTGTATATATATATACTGTATACTCCGCTCTCACTGTGTATATATATACTGTATACTCCGCTCTCACTGTGTATATATATATACTGTATACTCCGCTCTCACTGTGTATATATATATACTGTATACTCCGCTCTCACTGTGTATATATATATACTGTATACTCCGCTCTCACTGTGTATATATATATACTGTATACTCCGCTCTCACTGTATATATATATACTGTATACTCCGCTCTCACTATATATATATATATACTGTATACTCCGCTCTCACTGTGTATATATATATACTGTACACTCCGCTCTCACTGTGTATATATATATATATATATATATACTGTATACTCCGCTCTCACTATATATATATATATACTGTATACTCCGCTCTCACTGTGTATATATATATACTGTATACTCCGCTCTCACTGTGTATATATATATATATACTGTATACTCCGCTCTCACTGTATATATATATACTGTATACTCCGCTCTCACTGTGTATATATATATATACTGTATACTCCGCTCTCACTGTGTATATATATATATACTGTATACTCCGCTCTCACTGTGTATATATATATATATACTGTATACTCCGCTCTCACTGTGTATATATATATACTGTATACTCCGCTCTCACTGTATATATATATATATATATATATATATACTGTATACTCCGCTCTCACTGTGTATATATATATATACTGTATACTCCGCTCTCACTGTGTATATATATATACTGTATACTCCGCTCTCACTGTATATATATATACTGTATACTCCGCTCTCACTGTGTATATATATATATACTGTATACTCCGCTCTCACTGTGTATATATATACTGTATACTCCGCTCTCACTGTGTATATATATATATACTGTATACTCCGCTCTCACTGTGTATATATATATATACTGTATACTCCGCTCTCACTGTGTATATATATATACTGTATACTCCGCTCTCACTGTATATATATATATATATACTGTATACTCCGCTCTCACTGTGTATATATATATATACTGTATACTCCGCTCTCACTGTGTATATATATATATACTGTATACTCCGCTCTCACTGTGTATATATATATACTGTATACTCCGCTCTCACTGTGTATATATATATACTGTATACTCCGCTCTCACTGTATATATATATACTGTATACTCCGCTCTCACTGTGTATATATATATACTGTATACTCCGCTCTCACTGTATATATATATACTGTATACTCCGCTCTCACTGTATATATATATATATATATATATATATACTGTATACTCCGCTCTCACTGTGTATATATATATACTGTATACTCCGCTCTCACTGTGTATATATATATACTGTATACTCCGCTCTCACTGTGTATATATATATATATACTGTATACTCCGCTCTCACTGTGTATATATATATACTGTATACTCCGCTCTCACTGTATATATATATACTGTATACTCCGCTCTCACTGTGTATATATATATATATATACTGTATACTCCGCTCTCACTGTGTATATATATATACTGTATACTCCGCTCTCACTGTGTATATATATATACTGTATACTCCGCTCTCACTGTGTATATATATATATATATACTGTATACTCCGCTCTCACTGTGTATATATATATACTGTATACTCCGCTCTCACTGTGTATATATATATATATACTGTATACTCCGCTCTCACTGTGTATATATATATACTGTATACTCCGCTCTCACTGTATATATATATACTGTATACTCCGCTCTCACTGTATATATATATACTGTATACTCCGCTCACTGTGTATATATATATATACTGTATACTCCGCTCTCACTGTGTATATATATATACTGTATACTCCGCTCTCACTGTGTATATATATATATACTGTATACTCCGCTCTCACTGTATATATATATACTGTATACTCCGCTCTCACTGTATATATATATATATATATATATATATATACTGTATACTCCGCTCACTGTGTATATATATATATACTGTATACTCCGCTCTCACTGTGTATATATATATACTGTATACTCCGCTCTCACTGTGTATATATATATACTGTATACTCCGCTCTCACTGTGTATATATATATATATATATATACTGTATACTCCGCTCTCACTGTGTATATATATATACTGTATACTCCGCTCTCACTGTGTATATATATATATATACTGTATACTCCGCTCTCACTGTGTATATATATATACTGTATACTCCGCTCTCACTGTATATATATATACTGTATACTCCGCTCTCACTGTATATATATATATATATATATATATATATATATATATACTGTATACTCCGCTCACTGTGTATATATATATACTGTATACTCCGCTCTCACTGTATATATATATATATATATATATATATATATATATACTGTATACTCCGCTCTCACTGTGTATATATATATACTGTATACTCCGCTCTCACTGTGTATATATATATATACTGTATACTCCGCTCTCACTGTATATATATATACTGTATACTCCGCTCTCACTGTGTATATATATATATATACTGTATACTCCGCTCTCACTGTATATATATATACTGTATACTCCGCTCTCACTGTGTATATATATATATATACTGTATACTCCGCTCTCACTGTGTATATATATATACTGTATACTCCGCTCTCACTGTGTATATATATATACTGTATACTCCGCTCTCACTGTGTATATATATATATATACTGTATAC
The DNA here is from genome assembly GCF_051348905.1 of Ranitomeya variabilis. Classification (NCBI taxonomy): domain Eukaryota; kingdom Metazoa; phylum Chordata; class Amphibia; order Anura; family Dendrobatidae; genus Ranitomeya; species Ranitomeya variabilis. The sequence goes on along the minus strand of NC_135232.1, from coordinate 1,619,159 downwards.
TCCGCTCTCACTGTGTATATATATATACTGTACACTCCGCTCTCACTGTGTATATATATATACTGTATACTCCGCTCTCACTGTGTATATATATATATATACTGTATACTCCGCTCTCACTGTATATATATATACTGTATACTCCGCTCTCACTGTATATATATATATATATATATACTGTATACTCCGCTCTCACTGTGTATATATATATATATATATACTGTATACTCCGCTCTCACTGTATATATATATATATACTGTATATTCCGCTCTCACTGTGTATATATATATACTGTATACTCCGCTCTCACTGTGTATATATATATACTGTATACTCCGCTCTCACTGTGTATATATATATATACTGTATACTCCGCTCTCACTGTGTATATATATATATACTGTATACTCCGCTCTCACTGAGTATATATATATACTGTATACTCCGCTCTCACTGTGTATATATATATACTGTATACTCCGCTCTCACTGTGTATATATATATATATATATACTGTATACTCCGCTCTCACTGTATATATATATACTGTATACTCCGCTCTCACTGTGTATATATATATACTGTATACTCCGCTCTCACTGTGTATATATATATACTGTATACTCCGCTCTCACTGTGTATATATATATATACTGTATACTCCGCTCTCACTGTATATATATATACTGTATACTCCGCTCTCACTGTGTATATATATATATATACTGTATACTCCGCTCTCACTGTGTATATATATATACTGTATACTCCGCTCTCACTGTGTATATATATATATATACTGTATACTCCGCTCTCACTGTGTATATATATATATATACTGTATACTCCGCTCTCACTGTGTATATATATATATATATACTGTATACTCCGCTCTCACTGTGTATATATATATATATACTGTATACTCCGCTCTCACTGTGTATATATATACTGTATACTCCGCTCTCACTGTGTATATATATATATATACTGTATACTCCGCTCTCACTGTATATATATATATACTCCGCCCTCACTGTATATATATATATATATATATACTGTATACTCCGCTCTCACTGTGTATATATATATATACTGTATACTCCGCTCTCACTGTATATATATATATACTGTATACTCCGCTCTCACTGTGTATATATATATATATACTGTATACTCCGCTCTCACTGTGTATATATATATACTGTATACTCCACTCTCACTGTGTATATATATATACTGTATACTCCGCTCTCACTGTGTATATATATATACTGTATACTCCGCTCTCACTGTGTATATATATATATACTGTATACTCCGCTCTCACTGTGTATATATATATATACTGTATACTCCGCTCTCACTGTGTATATATATATACTGTATACTCCGCTCTCACTGTGTATATATATATATATACTGTATACTCCGCTCTCACTGTGTATATATATATATATACTGTATACTCCGCTCTCACTGTGTATATATATATACTGTATACTCCGCTCTCACTGTATATATATATATATACTGTATACTCCGCTCTCACTGTGTATATATATATATACTGTATACTCCGCTCTCACTGTGTATATATATATATACTGTATACTCCGCTCTCACTGTGTATATATATATACTGTATACTCCGCTCTCACTGTATATATATATATATATACTGTATACTCCGCTCTCACTGTGTATATATATATATACTGTATACTCCGCTCTCACTGTGTATATATATATATACTGTATACTCCGCTCTCACTGTGTATATATATATATACTGTATACTCCGCTCTCACTGTATATATATATACTGTATACTCCGCTCTCACTGTGTATATATATATATATACTGTATACTCCGCTCTCACTGTGTATATATATATACTGTATACTCCGCTCTCACTGTGTATATATATATATACTGTATACTCCGCTCTCACTGTGTATATATATATATATACTGTATACTCCGCTCTCACTGTGTATATATATATACTGTATACTCCGCTCTCACTGTATATATATATATATACTGTATACTCCGCTCTCACTGTGTATATATATATACTGTATACTCCGCTCTCACTGTGTATATATATATATACTGTATACTCCGCTCTCACTGTATATATATATACTGTATACTCCGCTCTCACTGTGTATATATATATATATACTGTATACTCCGCTCTCACTGTGTATATATATATACTGTATACTCCGCTCTCACTGTGTATATATATATATATACTGTATACTCCGCTCTCACTGTGTATATATATATATATACTGTATACTCCGCTCTCACTGTGTATATATATATATACTGTATACTCCGCTCTCACTGTGTATATATATATATACTGTATACTCCGCTCTCACTGTGTATATATATACTGTATACTCCGCTCTCACTGTGTATATATATATACACTGTATACTCCGCTCTCACTGTATATATATATATACTCCGCCCTCACTGTATATATATATATATATATATATACTGTATACTCCGCTCTCACTGTGTATATATATATATACTGTATACTCCGCTCTCACTGTATATATATATATACTGTATACTCCGCTCTCACTGTGTATATATATATATATACTGTATACTCCGCTCTCACTGTGTATATATATATACTGTATACTCCACTCTCACTGTGTATATATATATACTGTATACTCCGCTCTCACTGTGTATATATATATACTGTATACTCCGCTCTCACTGTGTATATATATATATACTGTATACTCCGCTCTCACTGTGTATATATATATATACTGTATACTCCGCTCTCACTGTGTATATATATATACTGTATACTCCGCTCTCACTGTGTATATATATATACTGTATACTCCGCTCTCACTGTGTATATATATATACTGTATACTCCGCTCTCACTGTGTATATATATATACTGTATACTCCGCTCTCACTGTGTATATATATATACTGTATACTCCGCTCTCACTGTGTATATATATATATACTGTATACTCCGCTCTCACTGTGTATATATATATATATATACTGTATACTCCGCTCTCACTGTGTATATATATATATATATACTGTATACTCCGCTCTCACTGTGTATATATATATACTGTATACTCCGCTCTCACTGTGTATATATATATACTGTATACTCCGCTCTCACTGTGTATATATATATATATATATATATATACTGTATACTCCGCTCTCACTGTGTATATATATATATATACTGTATACTCCGCTCTCACTGTATATATATATACTGTATACTCCGCTCTCACTGTGTATATATATATATATATATACTGTATACTCCGCTCTCACTGTGTATATATATATATACTGTATACTCCGCTCTCACTGTATATATATATATATACTGTATACTCCGCTCTCACTGTGTATATATATATATATACTGTATACTCCGCTCTCACTGTATATATATATACTGTATACTCCGCTCTCACTGTATATATATATACTGTATACTCCGCTCTCACTGTATATATATATATATACTGTATACTCCGCTCTCACTGTGTATATATATATACTGTACACTCCGCTCTCACTGTGTATATATATATACTGTATACTCCGCTCTCACTGTGTATATATATATACTGTATACTCCGCTCTCACTGTGTATATATATATACTGTATACTCCGCTCTCACTGTATATATATATACTGTATACTCCGCTCTCACTGTGTATATATATATATATACTGTATACTCCGCTCTCACTGTGTATATATATATACTGTACACTCCGCTCTCACTGTGTATATATATATACTGTATACTCCGCTCTCACTGTGTATATATATATACTGTATACTCCGCTCTCACTGTGTATATATATATACTGTATACCCCGCTCTCACTGTATATATATATACTGTATACTCCGCTCTCACTGTGTATATATATATATATATATACTGTATACTCCGCTCTCACTGTGTATATATATATATACTGTATACTCCGCTCTCACTGTATATATATATATATACTGTATACTCCGCTCTCACTGTGTATATATATATACTGTATACTCCGCTCTCACTGTGTGTATATATATATATACTGTATACTCCGCTCTCACTGTATATATATATACTGTATACTCCGCTCTCACTGTATATATATATATATACTGTATACTCCGCTCTCACTGTATATATATATATATATACTGTATACTCCGCTCTCACTGTGTATATATATATATACTGTATACTCCGCTCTCACTGTGTATATATATATATATATATACTGTATACTCCGCTCTCACTGTATATATATATATATACTGTATACTCCGCTCTCACTGTGTATATATATATACTGTATACTCCGCTCTCACTGTGTATATATATATATATACTGTATACTCCGCTCTCACTGTATATATATATATATATACTGTATACTCCGCTCTCACTGTATATATATATATATACTGTATACTCCGCTCTCACTGTGTATATATATATATACTGTATACTCCGCTCTCACTGTGTATATATATATATATATATATACTGTATACTCCGCTCTCACTGTATATATATATATATACTGTATACTCCGCTCTCACTGTGTATATATATATACTGTATACTCCGCTCTCACTGTGTATATATATATATATACTGTATACTCCGCTCTCACTGTATATATATATACTGTATACTCCGCTCTCACTGTATATATATATATATACTGTATACTCCGCTCTCACTGTGTATATATATATATACTGTATACTCCGCTCTCACTGTGTATATATATATACTGTATACTCCGCTCTCACTGTGTATATATATATATATATACTGTATACTCCGCTCTCACTGTATATATATATACTGTATACTCCGCTCTCACTGTATATATATATATATATACTGTATACTCCGCTCTCACTGTGTATATATATATACTGTATACTCCGCTCTCACTGTGTATATATATATATATACTGTATACTCCGCTCTCACTGTGTATATATATATATATACTGTATACTCCGCTCTCACTGTGTATATATATATATATATATACTGTATACTCCGCTCTCACTGTGTATATATATATATACTGTATACTCCGCTCTCACTGTGTATATATATACTGTATACTCCGCTCTCACTGTGTATATATATATACACTGTATACTCCGCTCTCACTGTATATATATATATATATATACTGTATACTCCGCTCTCACTGTGTATATATATATATACTGTATACTCCGCTCTCACTGTATATATATATACTGTATACTCCGCTCTCACTGTGTATATATATATATATACTGTATACTCCGCTCTCACTGTGTATATATATATACTGTATACTCCACTCTCACTGTGTATATATATATACTGTATACTCCGCTCTCACTGTGTATATATATATACTGTATACTCCACTCTCACTGTGTATATATATATACTGTATACTCCGCTCTCACTGTGTATATATATATATATATACTGTATACTCCGCTCTCACTGTGTATATATATATATATACTGTATACTCCGCTCTCACTGTGTATATATATATATATACTGTATACTCCGCTCTCACTGTGTATATATATATATATACTGTATATTCCGCTCTCACTGTGTATATATATATATATACTGTATACTCCGCTCTCACTGTGTATATATATATATACTGTAAACTCCGCTCTCACTGTGTATATATATATACTGTATACTCCGCTCTCACTGTGTATATATATATATATACTGTATACTCCGCTCTCACTGTGTATATATATATACTGTATACTCCGCTCTCACTGTATATATATATATATATACTGTATACTCCGCTCTCACTGTGTATATATATATACTGTATACTCCGCTCTCACTGTGTATATATATATACTGTATACTCCGCTCTCACTGTGTATATATATATACTGTATACTCCGCTCTCACTGTGTATATATATATATACTGTATACTCCGCTCTCACTGTGTATATATATATATACTGTATACTCCGCTCTCACTGTGTATATATATATATATATATACTGTATACTCCGCTCTCACTGTGTATATATATATATATATATATATATATATACTGTATACTCCGTTCTCACTGTGTATATATATATATATATATATACTGTATACTCCGCTCTCACTGTGTATATATATATACTGTATACTCCGCTCTCACTGTATATATATATACTGTATACTCCGCTCTCACTGTGTATATATATATATATATATATACTGTATACTCCGCTCTCACTGTGTATATATATATATACTGTATACTCCGCTCTCACTGTATATATATATATATACTGTATACTCCGCTCTCACTGTGTATATATATATACTGTATACTCCGCTCTCACTGTGTATATATATATATATACTGTATACTCCGCTCTCACTGTGTATATATATATACTGTACACTCCGCTCTCACTGTGTATATATATATACTGTATACTCCGCTCTCACTGTGTATATATATATATATATATATACTGTATACTCCGCTCTCACTGTGTATATATATATACTGTATACTCCGCTCTCACTGTATATATATATACTGTATACTCCGCTCTCACTGTGTATATATATATATATATATATACTGTATACTCCGCTCTCACTGTGTATATATATATATACTGTATACTCCGCTCTCACTGTATATATATATATATACTGTATACTCCGCTCTCACTGTGTATATATATATACTGTATACTCCGCTCTCACTGTGTATATATATATATATACTGTATACTCCACTCTCACTGTATATATATATACTGTATACTCCGCTCTCACTGTATATATATATATACTGTATACTCCGCTCTCACTGTATATATATATATATATACTGTATACTCCGCTCTCACTGTGTATATATATATATACTGTATACTCCGCTCTCACTGTGTATATATATATATATATACTGTATACTCCGCTCTCACTGTATATATATATATATACTGTATACTCCGCTCTCACTGTGTATATATATATATACTGTATACTCCGCTCTCACTGTGTATATATATATATACTGTATACTCCGCTCTCACTGTGTATATATATATATACTGTATACTCCGCTCTCACTGTGTATATATATATACTGTATACTCCGCTCTCACTGTGTATATATATATACTGTATACTCCGCTCTCACTGTATATATATATATATACTGTATACTCCGCTCTCACTGTGTATATATATATATATACTGTATACTCCGCTCTCACTGTGTATATATATATATATATATACTGTATACTCCACTCTCACTGTGTATATATATATATACTGTATACTCTACTCTCACTGTGTATATATATATATATACTGTATACTCCGCTCTCACTGTGTATATATATATACTGTATACTCCGCTCTCACTGTGTATATATATATACTGTATACTCCGCTCTCACTGTGTATATATATATATACTGTATACTCCGCTCTCACTGTGTATATATATATATACTGTATACTCCGCTCTCACTGTGTATATATATATATATATACTGTATACTCCGCTCTCACTGTGTATATATATATACTGTATACTCCGCTCTCACTGTGTATATATATATATATATACTGTATACTCCGCTCTCACTGTGTATATATATATACTGTATACTCCGCTCTCACTGTGTATATATATATATATATATACTGTATACTCCGCTCTCACTGTATATATATATATATATACTGTATATTCCGCTCTCACTGTGTATATATATATACTGTATACTCCGCTCTCACTGTGTATATATATATACTGTATACTCCGCTCTCACTGTGTATATATATATATACTGTATACTCCGCTCTCACTGTGTATATATATATATACTGTATACTCCGCTCTCACTGTGTATATATATATACTGTATACTCCGCTCTCACTGTGTATATATATATACTGTATACTCCGCTCTCACTGTGTATATATATATATATATACTGTATACTCCGCTCTCACTGTATATATATATACTGTATACTCCGCTCTCACTGTGTATATATATATACTGTATACTCCGCTCTCACTGTGTATATATATATACTGTATACTCCGCTCTCACTGTGTATATATATATATACTGTATACTCCGCTCTCACTGTATATATATATACTGTATACTCCGCTCTCACTGTGTATATATATATACTGTATACTCCGCTCTCACTGTGTATATATATATATATACTGTATACTCCGCTCTCACTGTGTATATATATATATACTGTATACTCCGCTCTCACTGTGTATATATATATATATACTGTATACTCCGCTCTCACTGTGTATATATATATATACTGTATACTCCGCTCTCACTGTGTATATATATATACTGTATACTCCGCTCTCACTGTGTATATATATATACTGTATACTCCGCTCTCACTGTATATATATATATACTGTATACTCCGCTCTCACTGTATATATATATATATACTGTATACTCCGCTCTCACTGTGTATATATATATATATATACTGTATACTCTGCTCTCACTGTGTATATATATATATATACTGTATACTCCGCTCTCACTGTGTATATATATATATATACTGTATACTCCGCTCTCACTGTGTATATATATATATATACTGTATACTCCGCTCTCACTGTGTATATATATATATATACTGTATACTCCGCTCTCACTGTGTATATATATATACTGTATACTCCGCTCTCACTGTGTATATATATATACTGTATACTCCGCTCTCACTGTGTATATATATATACTGTATACTCCGCTCTCACTGTATATATATATATATATACTGTATACTCCGCTCTCACTGTGTATATATATATATATATATACTGTATACTCCGCTCTCACTGTATATATATATATATATATACTGTATACTCCGCTCTCACTGTGTATATATATATATATACTGTATACTCCGCTCTCACTGTGTATATATATATATATATATATACTGTATACTCCGCTCTCACTGTGTATATATATATATATACTGTATACTCCGCTCTCACTGTGTATATATATATATACTGTATACTCCGCTCTCACTGTGTATATATATACTGTATACTCCGCTCTCACTGTGTATATATATATACACTGTATACTCCGCTCTCACTGTATATATATATATATATATACTGTATACTCCGCTCTCACTGTGTATATATATATATACTGTATACTCCGCTCTCACTGTATATATATATACTGTATACTCCGCTCTCACTGTGTATATATATATATATACTGTATACTCCGCTCTCACTGTGTATATATATATACTGTATACTCCACTCTCACTGTGTATATATATATACTGTATACTCCGCTCTCACTGTGTATATATATATACTGTATACTCCACTCTCACTGTGTATATATATATACTGTATACTCCGCTCTCACTGTGTATATATATATATATATACTGTATACTCCGCTCTCACTGTGTATATATATATATATACTGTATACTCCGCTCTCACTGTGTATATATATATATATACTGTATACTCCGCTCTCACTGTGTATATATATATATATACTGTATATTCCGCTCTCACTGTGTATATATATATATATACTGTATACTCCGCTCTCACTGTGTATATATATATATACTGTAAACTCCGCTCTCACTGTGTATATATATATACTGTATACTCCGCTCTCACTGTGTATATATATATATATACTGTATACTCCGCTCTCACTGTGTATATATATATACTGTATACTCCGCTCTCACTGTATATATATATATATATACTGTATACTCCGCTCTCACTGTGTATATATATATACTGTATACTCCGCTCTCACTGTGTATATATATATACTGTATACTCCGCTCTCACTGTGTATATATATATACTGTATACTCCGCTCTCACTGTGTATATATATATATACTGTATACTCCGCTCTCACTGTGTATATATATATATACTGTATACTCCGCTCTCACTGTGTATATATATATATATATATACTGTATACTCCGCTCTCACTGTGTATATATATATATATATATATATATACTGTATACTCCGTTCTCACTGTGTATATATATATATATATATATACTGTATACTCCGCTCTCACTGTGTATATATATATACTGTATACTCCGCTCTCACTGTATATATATATACTGTATACTCCGCTCTCACTGTGTATATATATATATATATATATACTGTATACTCCGCTCTCACTGTGTATATATATATATACTGTATACTCCGCTCTCACTGTATATATATATATATACTGTATACTCCGCTCTCACTGTGTATATATATATACTGTATACTCCGCTCTCACTGTGTATATATATATATATACTGTATACTCCGCTCTCACTGTATATATATATACTGTATACTCCGCTCTCACTGTATATATATATATATACTGTATACTCCGCTCTCACTGTGTATATATATATACTGTATACTCCGCTCTCACTGTGTATATATATATATATACTGTATACTCCGCTCTCACTGTGTATATATATATACTGTACACTCCGCTCTCACTGTGTATATATATATACTGTATACTCCGCTCTCACTGTGTATATATATATATATATATATACTGTATACTCCGCTCTCACTGTGTATATATATATACTGTATACTCCGCTCTCACTGTATATATATATACTGTATACTCCGCTCTCACTGTGTATATATATATATATATATATACTGTATACTCCGCTCTCACTGTGTATATATATATATACTGTATACTCCGCTCTCACTGTATATATATATATATACTGTATACTCCGCTCTCACTGTGTATATATATATACTGTATACTCCGCTCTCACTGTGTATATATATATATATACTGTATACTCCACTCTCACTGTATATATATATACTGTATACTCCGCTCTCACTGTATATATATATATACTGTATACTCCGCTCTCACTGTATATATATATATATATACTGTATACTCCGCTCTCACTGTGTATATATATATATACTGTATACTCCGCTCTCACTGTGTATATATATATATATATACTGTATACTCCGCTCTCACTGTATATATATATATATACTGTATACTCCGCTCTCACTGTGTATATATATATATACTGTATACTCCGCTCTCACTGTGTATATATATATATACTGTATACTCCGCTCTCACTGTGTATATATATATATACTGTATACTCCGCTCTCACTGTGTATATATATATACTGTATACTCCGCTCTCACTGTGTATATATATATACTGTATACTCCGCTCTCACTGTATATATATATATATACTGTATACTCCGCTCTCACTGTGTATATATATATATATACTGTATACTCCGCTCTCACTGTGTATATATATATATATATATACTGTATACTCCACTCTCACTGTGTATATATATATATACTGTATACTCTACTCTCACTGTGTATATATATATATATACTGTATACTCCGCTCTCACTGTGTATATATATATACTGTATACTCCGCTCTCACTGTGTATATATATATACTGTATACTCCGCTCTCACTGTGTATATATATATATACTGTATACTCCGCTCTCACTGTGTATATATATATATACTGTATACTCCGCTCTCACTGTGTATATATATATATATATACTGTATACTCCGCTCTCACTGTGTATATATATATACTGTATACTCCGCTCTCACTGTGTATATATATATATATATACTGTATACTCCGCTCTCACTGTGTATATATATATACTGTATACTCCGCTCTCACTGTGTATATATATATATATATATACTGTATACTCCGCTCTCACTGTATATATATATATATATACTGTATATTCCGCTCTCACTGTGTATATATATATACTGTATACTCCGCTCTCACTGTGTATATATATATACTGTATACTCCGCTCTCACTGTGTATATATATATATACTGTATACTCCGCTCTCACTGTGTATATATATATATACTGTATACTCCGCTCTCACTGTGTATATATATATACTGTATACTCCGCTCTCACTGTGTATATATATATACTGTATACTCCGCTCTCACTGTGTATATATATATATATATATACTGTATACTCCGCTCTCACTGTATATATATATACTGTATACTCCGCTCTCACTGTGTATATATATATACTGTATACTCCGCTCTCACTGTGTATATATATATACTGTATACTCCGCTCTCACTGTGTATATATATATATACTGTATACTCCGCTCTCACTGTATATATATATACTGTATACTCCGCTCTCACTGTGTATATATATATACTGTATACTCCGCTCTCACTGTGTATATATATATATATACTGTATACTCCGCTCTCACTGTGTATATATATATATACTGTATACTCCGCTCTCACTGTGTATATATATATATATACTGTATACTCCGCTCTCACTGTGTATATATATATATACTGTATACTCCGCTCTCACTGTGTATATATATATACTGTATACTCCGCTCTCACTGTGTATATATATATACTGTATACTCCGCTCTCACTGTATATATATATATACTGTATACTCCGCTCTCACTGTATATATATATATATACTGTATACTCCGCTCTCACTGTGTATATATATATATATATACTGTATACTCTGCTCTCACTGTGTATATATATATATATACTGTATACTCCGCTCTCACTGTGTATATATATATATATACTGTATACTCCGCTCTCACTGTGTATATATATATATATACTGTATACTCCGCTCTCACTGTGTATATATATATATATACTGTATACTCCGCTCTCACTGTGTATATATATATACTGTATACTCCGCTCTCACTGTGTATATATATATACTGTATACTCCGCTCTCACTGTGTATATATATATACTGTATACTCCGCTCTCACTGTATATATATATATATATACTGTATACTCCGCTCTCACTGTGTATATATATATATATATATACTGTATACTCCGCTCTCACTGTATATATATATATATATATACTGTATACTCCGCTCTCACTGTGTATATATATATATATACTGTATACTCCGCTCTCACTGTGTATATATATATATATATATATACTGTATACTCCGCTCTCACTGTGTATATATATATATATACTGTATACTCCGCTCTCACTGTGTATATATATATATACTGTATACTCCGCTCTCACTGTGTATATATATATACTGTATACTCCGCTCTCACTGTGTATATATATATACTGTATACTCCGCTCTCACTGTGTATATATATATACTGTATACTCCGCTCTCACTGTGTATATATATATACTGTATACTCCGCTCTCACTGTATATATATATATACTGTATACTCCGCTCTCACTGTGTATATATATATACTGTATACTCCGCTCTCACTGTGTATATATATATATACTGTATACTCCGCTCTCACTGTGTGTATATATATATATACTGTATACTCCGCTCTCACTGTGTATATATATATATATACTGTATACTCCGCTCTCACTGTATATATATATATATATATACTGTATACTCCGCTCTCACTGTGTATATATATATATATATTGTATACTCCGCTCTCACTGTATATATATATATATATACTGTATACTCCGCTCTCACTGTGTATATATATATATACTGTATACTCCGCTCTCACTGTGTATATATATATATATATACTGTATACTCCGCTCTCACTGTGTATATATATATATATACTGTATACTCCGCTCTCACTGTGTATATATATATATATATTGTATACTCCACTCTCACTGTATATATATATATATACTGTATACTCCACTCTCACTGTATATATATATATACTGTATACTCCGCTCTCACTGTGTATATATATATACTGTATACTCCGCTCTCACTGTATATATATATATATACTGTATACTCCGCTCTCACTGTATATATATATATATATATATATACTGTATACTCCGCTCTCACTGTATATATATATATATACTGTATACTCCGCTCTCACTGTGTATATATATATATATACTGTATACTCCGCTCTCACTGTGTATATATATATATATACTGTATACTCCGCTCTCACTGTGTATATATATATATATACTGTATACTCCGCTCTCACTGTGTATATATATATATACTGTATACTCCGCTCTCACTGTGTATATATATATACTGTATACTCCGCTCTCACTGTATATATATATATACTGTATACTCCGCTCTCACTGTATATATATATATACTGTATACTCCGCTCTCACTGTGTATATATATATATATACTGTATACTCCGCTCTCACTGTGTATATATATATATATACTGTATACTCCGCTCTCACTGTGTATATATATATATACTGTATACTCCGCTCTCACTGTATATATATATACTGTATACTCCGCTCTCACTGTATATATATATATACTGTATACTCCGCTCTCACTGTATATATATATATATACTGTATACTCCGCTCTCACTGTATATATATATATATATATATATACTGTATACTCCGCTCTCACTGTATATATATATATATACTGTATACTCCGCTCTCACTGTGTATATATATATATATACTGTATACTCCGCTCTCACTGTGTATATATATATATATACTGTATACTCCGCTCTCACTGTGTATATATATATATATACTGTATACTCCGCTCTCACTGTGTATATATATATATACTGTATACTCCGCTCTCACTGTGTATATATATATACTGTATACTACGCTCTCACTGTGTATATATATATATACTGTATACTCCGCTCTCACTGTGTATATATATATACTGTATACTCCGCTCTC